>NW_027494639.1:0-278049 GCF_021521415.1 Bidens hawaiensis
GTCTTAATCCGAAACACGATCCGAACCGAAAACCGAACTTTTGTTTAAAGACTTTATTGTTAACTTTTGGTTGTAAAACTTAAAGTATTTTTTTTATTTGTACATTATTATACAAGTTCTTTAGTGTTTGGACATGTGGAAACCAAACCGATTCTTACTCGCTTAAGACACACAAGTGTGTTTTTTTTTAGCCATCAAGACTTGTATATTTCTTTTTAAAATAGTTACAAATTGATTTTTAAATATTTTCTTAAGTACTTGGAAATGTTGGATCCAACTTGATCTCATAACAAAGTTTGGACCGACAAAACCGAACACTCGCTTAACGTGCGTTGTTAGTTCTAAAACAATGGAACTACATACTTGGTTAAGTCTTATTAAATTTTATTGAGTTATCTCATAACATTCAATATTTTGGAAAGTTGACTTTGGGTTTGACCAATTATCAAGACCCGAACCGACAACCCGAACACTCGATAAAAAAAACCGTTTTAGTATCTTTATTCCAAAGGGATTTGCATTCTTGCATTTTACCCACCTTATTACTTAACAAAGGTTGAGTAAATATTAAGGTTAGATACTTTAACCCGGTTTCGAGCAAACTTACATTTTTAAAGGGTTATTATTATAAATTCTTAAATAGTCACATTTTAAACCTTGAACTTTAATTATTTACATTTCTCAACATTTATTTTGTTTAAAGACCTTCAAGACAACCTTTCTAAATTCAAGACTTCTTTTCTTTTTAGGCATTGTGCGTTAAACTCGTCGTTCCGACAAATCTCCAAATTATCATCTTTCAAGTTTACTACTTGAAGGTGAGTACTTCATACCCCATTTTCCATCTTTTATTTTGGGGGTGACATTTCATACTTATTCAACAAAATGCTTTATATTTGAATCTTAAACCACAAACGTAGTTGTATACTTTACCTAAATAATTGCTCGATTTGGTGTTCTATGCTTATATGCCTATGTGTTTATCGCTTTTGGTTGGTGGAACTATAAAATCCTAGACTATTTGGCATCCCCTTATAGCAAGGTGTCGTTAACGTAATGCAATTAACAATAACTATAAAATCCCAGACTATTTGGCATCCCCTTATAGCTAGGTGTCGCTAATGTGTGTAGCGATATCTATTTATCCAAATTACCACTTTTATTTATCGTTTCGTATGCAAGTTTTGTGGCTATCTTTATTATATACTAATATGATTAAACTTATGAATTGCTCACCAACCTTTGTGTTGACAAACTTTATTTTATGAAATGTTGCAGGTTTGCATCTTGGTTGTTTATGATTGTGAAGAAAACGACATCAAAGACCTTAGGATATTAGTAAAAATGAACAATATCAAATTTGTCATATTTTGTGATATATTGTTTATGGTTATATTATGGATAATTGTTATATGACATTTTCGATGTTGTGAAATGAAATGAGTTTATTAAATACTGTCACTTTAATTAGTGTCATGTGCTTATGGACAATCGTTACACCTCGGCATGTTCCGCCGCCTTTGGTCGGGGTGTGACATAATCTACAATTTAGTTATGTTATATTTAATATTTGATTTTAGTATGCCGATATGTTTTTGTTTATGTATCGATGTTAATTTGAATTATGGTCTGGTTATTCGTCTAATTATGACCAATGCATAATAAATGTTCTTTAGATGTTATTAACACATACAAAATGAATGTTGTTGATGTTCGGTTTATTTGTACATATTTTCGTGTGTTAACGTACTCGTTTTATTCGTTTAGTTTAGGAACTTTGGTACTTCATACATGTTTATTGTGTTTCAGGTCACAGGTACTTAACGCGCTTAATTTGGACCTGTACAAGCATGGAATGAAGACCCGGGATGTCCAGCACGCTTACCGAGGCAGTTAAACGAAGTTGCTGAGAAAAGAGGCCCATCGCGTAGCGCGATGGGTGTTGAAGGTGGGGCATCACGCTACGCGATGCCCTGTAAGTTACAGCGTTGACTTTGGTCAGGAGAGGAGGCCATCGCGCTACGCGATGGTCCCTAGAATCGTGAAAGTTAGGGTTTGTTTTATATTACGTTCTTGACGACCCTAGACGCTATTATTCACCTTCCAGGCGATTTCCAGAGCAGAAGAGAGAGTCTCCATCACCTCCAATCATCTCTAAGTCTCCTACATGGCCTACCAGATCATAACCGAGGCCCGAGAGATGCCGATGAGCGGCTAGTTTCTTCGAGTCATACCCGGGATGTATAGTTTGAAATCTTTCAGTTTTTTTCTCATGTACTAGAACAACTAATTGTAATTGTTTTGATGTTAATCTATGAGTATTGATGTTTAGTATGTTCGTACAATCAGTCGTTTTAGGTTTATTTCGATCAGAACGATTAGTTTGTCGATTGCTATAATAATTGCTCATTGGATTGTTTGATCTGTTAATTGCAATAAAGCATACGTTTGCCCTTAGTTGAGTCACACTGGCAGAGATCGTTTGATAACCAGTGCCGTGTGTTAGTGAGCGTAGATGCCTAAGGTTTAACCGATTAGTCAGTCTGTAGTTGACACAAGATAGTTAATCTGTTAAGTTGCATGAGATTGCTGTTTGATTGCTTACTTGGATTCCCGGGTGTAATTTGTCTTTGTTAATTGATTGAATACGTGACTACTTGTTTGCTTATTATAACATATAAACTGTTTGCTAGTGTGATCAGCACTTTAATTGAATTACTTCATAATGTCAGGAATCATTGTCACTGTACACTGACCACATACTCCTGGTGGATACGATACCTGACTTACCCTAGCTATTTATGTTAATTAGGTTTTTGCATGACTCAAACGACGGTCATCAGTTGTTTATATGTTCCTTTATATGCAATTAGGGGTGTTTGTTGGGTCGAGTTTCGTGTTAATCGGGTTGGGCTATTCAAGTTTTTCTTTTGAAAAAACAAACCCGAAACCAGACCCTATTAAGAATTCAGGTTGTTCGGGCAATTTTGGGCACCCCTATATGAGATGTTCAGTACAAATTACACAATGAAGTGTTTTAAAGAATTAACCTGTAAACTATGTTTTCTCAATTAGCTACTATTTTTATACATTAGTATTTTTTTTTCTTCATAAATTTAAAATGCATTTGCTGCCATGAGAACATGTTCGTTCCATATCAATATTTGTTGAATTTATGAATAATTTTATTTAAACTATTATGATGTCAGGGCACATGTATGACATGCTTGGAATTGTGTGGGAAGTGTATGTTTTCAAGTTTTGTCCATCCAGTTTATTTTTTATTTTTAAGGATATATTAACTGCATTAAAATTTAACCAACTTGGGCCAATTTTCAGGTAACATTTCTTATTTATATAAGGTAAACCAACTTTCAAATGTTTTTATCTGAGGTAATTTAAGCAGGTAAAACTTAGTTAAAAAGCAAATTGATTGATCCGGTTAAATGGGTCAAATGTTATCCAAATTTCTCTGAATTTTTGGATCACCAAAGTTCATTTATTAATGTAAGAATTGCATCTCCAACTTACTTGTGCATATGTTTTTTTTTTAAGTATTACTGTATTATATTAGCCATGTTCGGTCTATAACTCAGTGTAGGTATTTGGTAGCAAAAATTGACTTTGATATACTGAGTCAATTAGGTGCGGATATGGTCAACATGTTGTTTAATAATTAATATGCTAGTAATGATATTTGTATCATATGCTTTTTTGAATGAATAGTATGGGTAAACGCAAAAGGCTACGTATAATTTCTAGCGACTTGAAAGAGACTATTGAAGAAAATGTTGTAGATAATGAGCAAGGCGATCATCCCAATGAAATGCAAGGTGCAATCAGATTCTGAAGAATGTTGGTCTACAAATAAACAAGGTATTGGTTAATCTAGTGATGCTCGTGCTATTTGATCTTGTGAATTACTGTGTGTTTTAAGCTTTGTAGGTGAGTTATTGTCTCGAGTGTGTTTTTATGAAAAAAAAAGAAAAAAATTCAGTTGGTTTTATGGTTTGTTGGATTTTTTTAATGTTTTTGGTAATGGTTTCGGATCGAGTTGAATGAAGTCTGGTGAGTTTTGTTATCAAATTGTAACCAATGAAAGGAATCGGTTAGGACTTTTCACATAGGAACCATTTAGAGTATTAATATATATATATATATATTATAAAAATGTTTGGCTCGAGCTCGACAATGAAGTTTGTGTTCGTTTATAGAACGAGCTCATTTTTGGCTCGGGCTCGGGCTACCTTAGCTTTTTCACAAGCCAATCTTGATTAGCTCGCAAGCGTTGATATGGTTGATTTTAATAGGTTATTATCAATTTTAGATTAATAATTAAGCCGGCTACACAATTTAGTGTCCATATATTTACATATTGAAAAGTTTTTATTTTTCTTATTAGGTAACTTGCATGAAGATTGAAGATGGTGAAAGAGGCTAACAAGTGGTGAAATTTTTAGTTTTTATTCAAATATTTGTTACTTTACTTTTTATATGATTGATATTTTGACTTAACTTGAGAGTTATTAGACATTTAATATGCATTTGGAATGTGATTGGCGTGTGTTTAGAATGCGATTGAACTTTTAATTGTGGTAGGGATATTATGATTTCTATATTTGATGGTTTTATTTTTATTTGTATTTTTACTTTATGTTGTTAAAAGGTGCCACTAAGATCCTAAAATTTATTGTGGTAGACTTAATGTCACTAAGAGTTCAAGGTTTAGTGGCAGACAAAAAAGCGTCACTAATACCCAAAAGTTTGTATGGCATACGAAAAAAAATGCCACCAAAAGTCCAAAATGTTTTTAATGGCATATGGAAAAAATGCCACTAAAAAAGTTCAAAATTTTTTTAATGGCATACGAAAAAAAGTGTCACTGAAAGTCCAAAATGTTTTAATGGCATACGGAAAAAATGCTACTGAAAATCCAAAATGTTTTTAATGGCATACGGGGAAAAAAAAGCCACTGAAAGTCCAAAATGTTTTTAATGACATTCGAAAAAAATGCCACTGAAAGTCCAAATGATTTTAATGGCATATGGAAAAAATGCCACCGAAAGTCCAAAATATTTTCAATGGCATCTGGAAAAAAATGCCACTGAAAGTCCAAATAATTTTAATGGCATCTGGAAAAAAATGCCACTGAAAGTCCAAAATATTTTCGAAAATATTTTCAATGGCATCTGGAAAAAAATGCCACTGAAAGTCCAAAATATTTTTAATGGCATATGAAAAAAGTGCCACTGAAAGTCCAAAATGTTTTAATGGCATATGGAAAAAAGTGCCACTAAAGCCCAAAAGTTTGTAGTGGCAGACGACAAAAGTGCCACTAAAAGGCTTTAGTGGTAGCGCTTCTAGTGGCACTTTTTTTGTGTGTCACTCATTCCAACAAAGTTCTTTAGTGGCACTTATTTGGTTTCTTGTGACACTTTTTGTGTGACACTAAATGGCTTTTTATTTGTAGTGATAGTACATACTTATGTGGTAAATCTTAATAATACCATGCCACACACTGAAACACATCTCATGCCAGGGCCGTCCTTGAGAGTGCGTCGACCTAAAAGGGTCCTTTGCGAGTAAAAAAATGGGGTCATAATATTATAGTAATGTATGTAATCAATAATAGAACGATAAGAAAACATGACAAACACAATAGTTTTGTAGCAAAGTGATTTATTTGAAATAGTTACACGAATTATCAGGCTCTCATAGAATTTTCTTGTAGCAATCAACTCTTTATACTTATATCCTGTAATTTCTTATTCATGATAGCTATCATGCAATGTCAATCAATTAAGTCTTTTTTCATATTTTATACCCATTTAGTTAGATAAGGGTTGTGCTGGGAACACCCCAAACACCACCTAATACGCCACGGATAGCTCCATGCACGGCGTATTAGGTGTCAGTCAACCTAGGCCTGCAAAAAGCAGTCTTAGGTTGTCACCTCGTACTATAATACGACCCGTATAGTATTATACGGGGCGTATTATGCCTATTTGAATTATTGGAGCCTGGCTCCCCTTCCTCTCCCTTCTTTCTCTTTATTATTATATATACATGCGTTTCACCGAAGTGAATTCTCATCATACACACAACACATATTTTATAACATATACACACAATGTCGTGGTTCAACCATTTATTTCTAGACTCGAACGAGGAGGAGCCAGGTTACGCCGTTAACGATCAGCCTAGCACGTCGTGGTTACCGGACTTGAACCAGGTTTCGTTTTATATTTATTTAGTATGAAGTTGTTAGTCTCTTTTTTAACTAAGATATGTTACATTACGTTTTGTTAGGAGTATGTTGGCTATGATATTCAGCCTGAACAATCTTACGGTCAGCCTAGCTCGCCGGGCTTACCAAATTTGAACCAGGTTTCGTTATATATATTTATTTAGTATGAAGTCGTTAGTTGTTTTTTTAACTAAGCCATGTTACATTATGTTTTGTTAGGAGCATGTCGGTTATTATATATGCATGCATCATCTCAGAAAAATGAAAGTTGTAATAATTTAACAAATGCGTATATAACCCACCATTGCCTTTTATGGATGTTCATCGTTTAGCATCTATGTATGTACCTAACAATAATGCAACATTTCTTAACCTAAACAATGTTTCTTTTGGTTGATGATGGTGATGCTAAAACACATTTAATTTCTGATAATGAAATAACATTAAAAGGTTGTTGATTTCTATAACTCATTTGGAGGCATAACCACAAATAAATACAAAATACAAAAGTATAAACTCAAGAATCTGAGTGTAATTATTAAAATTTGTCGATATATTGTTCTTTTTATTTTATGTATCGGACGCGTTTAATATAAGCTAAACAGAAGATAATACATACTTATGTGGTAAATCTTAACACTACGCCACACACTGAAACACATCTCATGCCATGGCCGTCCTTGAAAGTGCGTCGACCTAAAAGGGCCCTGTGCTAGTAAAAAAATGAAGGCCATAATATAGTAATGTATATAATCAATAATAGAACGGTAAGATAACATTAAACAAACACATTAGTATTGTAGCAAAATGATTTATTTGAAATAGTTACACGAATTATCAGTCTCTTATAGAATTTTTTTATAACAATCAATTCTTTATACTTATGTCCTGTAATTTCTTGTTCATGATAGCTATCATACAATGTCAATCAATTAAGTCTATTTACTTTTTCATATTTTATGCCCATTTAGTAAGATAATTTTTATATAATAGTATGAATAGTGGGCTTTTGGTCTTTCATTTAAAATGATTTTATTAGGCTTTTGTTTAAAAAACAAATTGCATATAAAATATAGATGCAATTTTTTTTGAATTTATGGGCCCAAGTTAGGAGACTCTCTCACACACAAAATAGTAAAACATATAAATAATATTGCTTAATGATTTGAGTGTGAAGATTTTTGTCGAGTGATCAGTATTTTCATACTTAGGCGATGTGTAAAATAACGTGAAACTTACATTACATTATGTGACTAGTTAAATGCACATCGATCTCAGGTTGTTTTTTCTATTAATTAGGATTAACTTAGACAAATCATTTTTCTAAATTGAAAAACAACCTCAAGTCACCCTTAGTTTAATGGATATTTGACAGCTCAAAACAAGCCGTGGCTTCGACAAAAGAAAATAAAAACTTGGTTTTGACATTTGTAGCTACCATCCTTCGAAATTGAGTAAACCAAAGAAAACAATTGTTTATTGACTCAAAATTATTAGAAAGCAAGACCATAAACAATTAATTCCAACATAGTTTGCCAACAAACAAAAGGAAACGCGTTTTCTTAACTTTTGACCAACAGTAAAAGTAACCTTAAACCTTGTACTTTGTGAAGATAGAGTTGTCTTGTGAGTAAATAGAGTTTTCTGAATAAACTAATTCTCATCCATAAATTGACAAATTCTTCACACGTCTTGGTGTTTACGTATCTAGCTAACAACTACTAGGAATATAAGATGCACTTTCACAATAAGTCAATAAATATGAACATCAATTTAATATAGCCGTACACTTGGGTTAAAACTATTACGACTTCTCTTAACTTATATATTAAACTTATTACACCAAACACAAAATTTGATTGTTTTTCTTATTTAATATAGTTTTTGAAAGTAACTTTGCACAAAGAAACTTATATTTCGACCCGATTAATAAAATAATGTGGCATTACATGACTATGAGCACTTTCCGGTTCTATTTGTGTGACGTCAAATCTGTCTTCGAGTCCGTGGTCACATCTAAGTGGCCCCGAATATGGCATTCATATGGCATTTCCTTTCATACTCCACTGTTTTATTTTTAATAAAATAGAATACAAAAACCCAAATAAAACTAATTACCACAAAAGTAGCTATTTAAAAAAAAAGAAAGAAAAACTGTTTGAGTTGGATGGAGTATCAAATATACTATTAAAACAATAACTATTTTCATAGATAACATTTATTCTCATAATTTTTTACTAATAAAATAATTCAAAATTAAATTAAATTACATTCAACTCAATCACATTCAATATATAATTCAATATAAATTAAAAATTATCAGGTTTTTATTTTCAAAGTTTCATGATAGTTATTCTTATTTTGGTTTCATTTCGGTTTTTGGTTTTTGTTCGGTTTTAATTTTTATAAATTTATTTCGTTTCAGTTTCATTTTAGACGGGGTTTTCTTTATTCATTTTTTGTTTTGGTTTTTACAATTTTTGTTTTTGGTTCAGTTTCAGATTTATCGGTTTTAGTTTTTCAGTTTCATTTCGGGTTTGTTTTAGTTTTATTGGTATTTGGTTTTATTTAGGTTTTCGGTTTTAGTTTTGTTTTAGTTTTTTTTTTTTCAATTTAGTTTCGTTTCAATTTTTATTAAGTTTGTTCGGTGTTTGGTTTTAGTATCTATTGAAAAATGAAATAATATGGAAGGTTCACAAATTAAGTGAAAGGTTCACATGGGTTTTAACTTTCAAATATTTTAAAGTTATTGAAGCTTTATATTTTTTTTGAATCTTCCCAACCACTAATAATGAATTCGCATTTGATAGAAAGGATTTCAAAAACTAAGAACGTTGTATGTGTTACCCTTCATTTTCTTCTTAATCTGCAAGTGTGTTATTATTTTCTTTAATGAAAATGAGTCGTTTAAGAAATGTTTTTGATTTGCTTTGGCTCGGATCAAAACGGATCATTTTAAAAGGGTATTTATTTAGTTTGGGTCAACGAGTCAATATAAAAGGCATCGATTTCATTCTGGTTTCAACGGGTTTTTTTTAAATCTCATTGATTTGGTTATAGTCATACCGGGTTAATTTAAAAGATATCGATTTGGTTTGTGTTTAAATGGGTCATTCTAAAAGCGTGACGATTTGATTCTGGTCAAAACATGTCATTTTAAAAAGGTTTAGATTTGGTTCTGGTTCTTAAATGAGCTTTGAATGTGCTTCTGTTTATGAGGGTGCCGGACTTTTCACATGAAACGTAAAACCAGTTTTCGTAGTCAGGCCGATACCAACCGAATTCGCGTCAACTTATGAAAACGACGCCCGAGTGTAACCAACACAGAACTGGCCAACGCGCCGGGTAACAACCTAATTTTGATTAATCATATAAGTTTCGTTGGTCGTTAAAAAAGAAGACATGTTCCTTTTTTATTTTTATTTTTATTTTTTTATACTTCAAAAAAGATCACATGATCGACAATATTGAGTGGCACCCACAAATTATCAATCAAAAACCCAAATTCACATCCCCTTATTGTTCATCATACGTATATATTTTTCAGAAAAAATAAAAAGCATATGTATGAAATGTCTTAAAAAGAATGCAATTTAGCGAAGAGATGGTTATTAAATTTGAAGAACCAACTAATCTACAAACTTTTGACGCACTTTGCTGTCATAGTTGGATCAAATAGGCGACTTTTGTTGTACCATCTCTTGTAGATTTTCCCATAATTTTGGGTCGTTATAATCCTTGATAACGAGCGATGCCCTGGCATCTAGTAGCATTTGTTCAGGGTTTCTAGTAGCCATACCAACAGCCGCCATCCCGGCTCCATTAGCTGCTTTAATTCCCTAAACAGAATCCTAGGCAACACACAAAAAGTTGCACATGAAAACACATGGCAATTGGCATACGTATTGAAACAGTTGGTTATTTTAACAGATGATTGAGTTGAGTTCATACCTCAAACACAAATGTGTGATTTGGGAAAAATTTAAGTGCATTTAGAGCCTTAAGGTACGGATCAGGAAAAGGTTTTGGCCTTGCACATTCTTCAACTAAAACTATCACTTCAAAGAAATCTTGTAGTTTAAGCATTGAAATCAGCAACTCAGCATTTGATTTTGGAGCGTTTGTAACCGCAGCCCGTTTCAGGCCAAGATCTTCTACCCATTTGCATACATCGTTTAAGCCGCTTATAGGTTCCAATTGTTCGGCTGCCAATCTGTTTGTTTTTAGACAAGAATTAAAACGTTACATTTTAAGGTCAAAATGACTTGAATAACAGTACAATAAAGATTATAACTTTAAAAGGCATCATGTTTTACCTCAACGGGACAGCAAATCAGGTCTGAATGTGTTAAGCGGGCCAGACACGATTGACAGAAGTATTAAACACCAACACGCACGATTAATTAAATGTTTCATTTCCTCAAACACAAACATGGGCCCTTTTAACACGATTAATATTAAAATTTTTAACACGAGTTACTCAGAACTTTATGTCAAAGAACATATCTTTTTTTAGTTTTTATAGATTTTATCTTTGAAGGGCAAACTTACTAGCTTTTACTTAAATAATGATACAAACTACTAGGGGTGCAGACGGGCAGAGACGCACGTGAGCTACTCGTGATCAAATAAATAAAAAAAACTCGAAATGAGCCGAGCCCGAGCGTCAGATAAAAGCTCGTTTAGTTATCGAGCCAAAGCTCAAGCCTCGTATGGGAAGATCGTTTAGGTTTGTCGAGCCTTAACGGGCCTAGCGTAGTTTTGAGTTTTAACTTTTTTGAACTTCTATGTATTTATTTCACACTGCAGAGCCGAGCTTTAGGCTCGTTAAGGTTTTCTCAATAACACAAATAATTAAAAATAATAACAAACAAGCTGCGCACAAGCCGGGCTTGAGCTTGAAACATGAGTAATGAACCGAGCTCGAGCTTGAGCTCTCGTAAGTCAAAGCAAGCTGAGCTCAAGCCCAGTCGAGCTCGTACCCCTACAAATTACCTTCTAAACAAAGCTTCCTTGTCAACCATGAACTTCATGGCCTTTTCAAACTCCCAGTTGGGGAGAAGAACATTACAAAGCTCTTCGTTATGCTTGCCGCTATCGTTATTTATGAAGAATTCCTCATCGATAGGTGATCCATCATTAAAGCCTATCTATAAAAATCAAAAATGAAAATCAATGCTCTCTAAGTATGTTTTAGCAAGATTTAAAATGACAAACGGAGATCAAAACGGTTGAATAAAGTACCTCCTGGAGCATATCACGGAAGGCGTAGTAATGAAGAGGATCGGAGTCACAGAGAGTTCCATCAATGTCGAAAAGGATTGCTTCAAGAGGAGCAATGGAAGATAATGAAGCATTGCTGCATTAATAAGTTAACTAATTGAAATGCGCCTAACCGACATTTAAACATGCGTAACTGGTGCCGAAACCAGAAGCAAAGCTGAAATGTACAAGAATTTCAAAAACAAAATTGTAAACCAACCCGTCTCGGTCAGAACCAAGCTAACCCTTTTTTTGAAATGACCCGCCCAACCCGACCTGTTTGTCAGTCCTAACTGTATATATAACAAAGACTACATATATACCTGTTAATCGGGTAGGAGGTTGATGATATCGTTGTGGAGAAGAATGTGGTTTTGAGCGTAAAATAGAAATAGGATTATTGGGGAAGAGATGAATATAAGGAGCGAGCGTTGACATTTGTGTTGCTCAATGAGTGTTACTCTGTCTTTCACCAGACATTTTGGTGCTCTGTTCTGTCGACTGTTTTCTTGCCATAGGATTTGGGTGGAGGAAACATAACATAAAACATAGCTCCTGACACTGACAGGAAGCGATTGCAGCCAACCATGTTACTTTGGATTATACAAGGTTTAACCACAATTTCATACTCTTTCTTTCACTATAAGTTTTTATATTTTATCTATTCGTATGCTTTTAGATTACTTCGTGAGAGAGAGTGTAGTGGGCGACAAATTCCTTAAATTTTGGGCGTTACACACACAAGAAAATATTGGAAAGTGTCGATTTAGGCATTTAGCTTTAGCTTACGCTTTATCTCGAAGGATTTTGATTAGAACATGTTTTATGATGTTTAGAAACTAATCAAACATCAGAAAAATGTATGTCCTATATTGCATTGCTCAAAAGATGTAGATTATTGTTCCAAACCTATTTCAGCGTGAACAATTACATGTTCCCAACCCGTCCATCTTATCACCTCTGATATTAATTGTCAAATAGTTATTATCAAGGGTTACCCTTGTCGATCCCGACTACAGTCTTTACTAATAAATGAAGTGCTACAAAGATAATAAAATCATAATAACATAAAAGTCTTTACTAATAAATGAAGTGCTACAAAGGTAAAAATCATAATAACATACATAAAATATTTATATAATTTGAATTTTAATCAAGAGGAAACAAAAAAACTTAACCACCACGTCAAATGGGTAATAAGACCTTGGCCGAGCATGTAAAACTCAAAGTTTAATTTGTGGTAAATCACTGTTAATATGCTTTTTATATAATATATAGCATATAATATAAAAGCCATTTATAGCACACTATTATTTTCACCTATAGCAATGATATGCACGAAGTGTCAACTTTATGCAACTTCTAATTTCTATACAAGTGTAGGATTAATGTAAGAAAACTAATAATTTTATGAGAAGCATAAGAATAGATTTATCTCAGTAACAGTCGGACAAGCAGGGAATGTTAGGGTGAACCAGAAAAGTTTGGGTAGAATCGGATCTAAGCGTTGGTAGGTAAGCGTCCTGTAATAAGAGGAGTAGTTATAAACCCTGTAGACCAGAAATTCACGAGATGGTTGCAAAAAAATGTAGGATGAAATGAAATGTCTAAACAAAAGAAGGTATGTTAAGATAAGTTGGGCAAGATGTGAACCAGGAGCTACTATAAGTCAACATAATAATGTATTTTCACAATCTTCTACTTTGTGGAATTAAATTATTTTATTCTCCTAACTACAAAAAAAAATTATTATAAAATGATTGCTTTAGGAAGTCTTTATACTTTTTAGACCTATAAAATGTGAAAACAAGATAATACTATTGTTTTGATTTACGGTGAGTATATCTTTTCACTCCACACAGGCAACGTGTTGGATCCTAAAGGCCCCCTGGCTAAATGTTGGGTTTATTTTTTCAAGTCACGGAATATAATGATAATGTAATTTATATGTTTTATACTAGCTTTTATCCTCCACATTATGGGGTTGTTTCATATTTTTCGTTTCTAATATTTATATATTTTTTGAATTTTAATTTTATTTATTTTAAGGAAGTGAATAATATACTTAGGG
Organism: Bidens hawaiensis; assembly: GCF_021521415.1. Lineage (NCBI taxonomy): Eukaryota > Viridiplantae > Streptophyta > Magnoliopsida > Asterales > Asteraceae > Bidens > Bidens hawaiensis. The sequence goes on from NW_027494639.1 coordinate 13,581, forward strand.
ATGAAAGGGCTCATAAATAAATGACATGTTATAACCCGTTTAAAAGCTATTTGGGTTTGGTGAGACCCATGACCCGCTTATTTTATTTTTACTATAAAGTTGTTTCTTAATTATAAATATCTTTTTTATTAAAAAGAATTGGATATTAATTTTTAGTGTATCCCTATTTTATAGGATTTTCAAATCAAATATTTGGTAAGATTAATTTTTAATGCAATGAGATGTTATAACCTGTTTAAGGGGTATCTGGGTTTGATGAGATAGAGGGGGTGGAGAGCAGCCAGCGGTCTATAAGGTCCAGACCATCAAAGGATGGATTGGTCTGGTTTTTGTCGGGTCGGGCATTTGTATCCTGGTCATTATAATAGCCCAGAAGTCTATAAGGGGGTGTTTGGTACAGAGAATGGAATTGTAGAGAAATGAAATAGAGAAATGGAATTGCAGAGAAAGGGAATTGGTCTGGAGAATGAGAATTGACTGTTCTGTTTGGTAGTACAGAGATTTCAGTAGAGAAATATAGCTGAGAATCATTTCTCTTGTTTGGTACATAGAAAATAAACAGAGAATTTATATCAACTTTATCATTAGCACAAGTATTTTTTTCATAACAAATATTTATTAAAAAATAAAAAACATATAAAAAGATGCATAAATTCCAACCAAAATATGCATTGATCAAACCAATTCACATACAAAACATAGTTTTTAAACAAAAAACATCAACCATAGTTAAAACCAATTCACATACAAAACATACTTCAACCATACACAACTATCCCATTGAACCATAGGTATACAACTCGACCATCTCAATTTTCTCTTCTATTGTCAACGCAAGAAAAGAACGTCCTAGATCCACATCTTTACCAATCAAATGAGCTGCTTTGAACCGTTTTTTCGTAGTGATACCTAGTAAAGCTTTCAACTCATCACTAACCTTTTCATAGATTTCACGAGCCTCCATACCTTCTTTGCTAAGTTGTTCACCCACCATCTCCCCAAATCGAAGCAAAACTTCCTTGATATCTTTGCAAGACTCTCGATATATCTCATCTGCATCCGTGCTTCTACCTCCTTACCGAATATGGTACACAATTTGTCATAGAAAGGAAATGACTTGTCACGAAAATTCACAGCACCTTTGTGAGACTACAAGACAATTACAAATAAATTAGACTAAAATTTTAAAATCTAAAAAATATATTTTTTAGAATATACCTTCACGTATTCATTCCAAACACTTACGTTTTGAGGAGTTTCTTTGACGAGCACTTTCCCCCTCTGATCTGTAACCAGGAACCACATCTACAACAAACTGCTGGACATTACGCCCCGGTCTTTGTAGGTAAAAATCAGATGGTACACTGCTTCCAGCGGGATTAGGTTTATGCATCACAAGATCTTCGTCTCCAATCAAACCTTGTACATCCGTAAACAGCTCACACACATCCAAACCTGCTATCAGACATACAAGTTTAAAGCAATTCAATAAAGAAATTATTTCACGATGCAAATATAGCCAAGGGTAATAGCACATTCACAACTCACCCATCCGCCGCTTTAGGTTTTGCCTTTGTTTGGCTAGTCTTTCTTTCGAGTTGCTGCCAGAATCACTTGCAAGGTCATACTCCTAAAACAGAATAATCAATATATCAAGATTAACTATATCCACAAGACTCTAAGCTAAAAGTTCAAAAAAATACAGTACCTGTCCTCTGGAAGCCAAAAGAGCCCCATGTCCCAACACTTTAGAGAGTTCAAAGCTGTCAATAAAAAATGTCAGATCAATAGCTGAAACAGAGCAAAAAATGGGCGTACGTAAGGGACCAAGAAAAACCTCTGGAATGAAGAGCTAGCACTTATTTTGGGGAGAGATGTTGGCCAAAAAACAACCTCTTCAACAGAACAGTTTATGCAAGCCTCCTTCATCTTTGTCTCAACAAGATTAAAGAGATTAGTCATAGATAAATGCTTGAAACATCCAGCAATTGCTCCAATGGCATGAGCCGCCGCAACTCTGGTATCCCAGTTTTTGCTATGAAGATATTGTGATACCTGAAAAATGCATTAAGCAATAATCAAACCAATTTGAATGCACAACCGCCATAATATGTCCCAAACTAAAAAACAATACTAAAATAAATCAATGCAGTAATACATACCTTACGTAGCAAAGAGCTTAAATCTTGAGGATGTAATTTTGCAATCTCCCCTATCTGGCGAGCTGCAGTGAATCGTGTGGCTTGTGTCGAGCCAGCTTAACAACGGTCAAGAAATACAAGCAGCCAGCATGAACATGAAAAGGTACACATTTTCACTCTACCTTATTTCAAGCTAATATTAACCTAACTCTAGATTAAGCTGCTTCTCTCATACCAAATCCAAATTGTGACATTCAAGTTCCAACCGTTAATTATGTCAATCTGCTGCATCAGATAGTATCACCACTCTAAATCCATCTAAACTATATATATTAATGATTTTTCAACTAAACTCCCATATTGCATGATTAGGCATACATGCATGGCACCTAATCACTTTTTAAACAATTCAAAGGCAAGTCGGTTATGAAACCAAACTATAAACTTATTGCTAAAAACTCATCCGTTTTCCCACAAAATATGCATTTACAATATAATAATGATAATAACAACAATAAGCCTAGAAAAGAAAGATTGCAATAAAAAGATTCGAGTAAAGTCAGCAACCGTTGGAGGCGAGAAGATTGTTGCTGTGCCATATCTCTTAATAATTATACCACTCACAACATTTCTCATTCTACCAAAAACAATAATCTTTCACAATCCTGTCAAATGATTTCATTCCTCTCACCAACACACAATCCTACACCAACCAAAAATTATAAAAAAAATATACAAATCAACATCCAAACCTAAATAATAATAAATACATTCCAATCGAATTACACTAGCAATACACAGCATTATCCAATAACTATTAACAATTTCGTTATTATAACGATTGAATCGTTAGCAGTGATGGTAATATACAGAAATTAAGAGAAATTGAACGTACCTTAGGGTTTTTTCGTGAATGGAATTGAGAAACCTAATAATAATTAATAATAATAATAATATTAAGTGTGAAGCATTCGATTCAATTGACGGTTATCGGCGTGGTGACGTGGCGGATGTGTGTTACGGTGATGGTGTGTGTGTGTGTGTGTTGTACGGTGAAGATGAAGAACGAATGAGGGTTTCGGGTTATTATTATTATGATGATGATAACTGAGATCGGTTCTTGGATTGGAGATGATTGTGGGTGATTACAGGCTGCAAGTCGATCGAGCAGGGAGAGGCGTGAGAGAGTGAGGCTGAGAAATGAAACCTGGAAATCCAATTCTCCGTTTTTTGTAGAGAAAAAAAATCAGAGAAATGGAAATGGTTTATTTCCATTTTTCACCTCTTTCTTTCATAAACAAACAAGAGAATTCTTTCCAATTCCATTTCTCATCCCTCAATTCCCTCTACCAAACACCCCCTAAGTGTCCAGTTTATGATTTTAATACAGATCATCAATATTTGATAATTAAAAACAATACCAACCAATCTTTGACCACCGTTGACCTTCACACCATATAATCTATGCATAACATTTCCAGAAGCCCAATCCAAAACGTGACAACCTACAATAGGAAGAAGAACAATTGTTAATCTTCCAGAATTTGAAATTCAGTACCCTCAAAAAAGAATATAGAGCAAAACAGCTTCAAGAATGAACAGATCGGTTTTTTGTTTTCGATAGCCTATTGCTGCAGTTTAAATATTTATTTAAGTTCAGTCTCGAGTTTCTTGGTTGGTCTCTGGTTCAGACATAACCAACCCAAAACCGACTACAACATGTATATTTAAAATCGAGGCCCAAACTGGTTGGTTTCTTGGGCCGAACCGAATGTTGTTATGCCATAACAGGCTAACAAGAACCATAACACCATAAACATTATAAAGTTAAAAGCACCATGTTTCACCTTTGAACCCATATGTATTTGAGCAACTTAACAGCAATACATCACCAGTTTATCACATCAATCCAAGAACGGATAAACATCATCCATTAGCAGTTGACAAGTCATCAGTTAAGCAAAATCTGATCTGAATACACCAGCAGCACAAGTAATAAACATGTTACACATTCGGTTCTTATTAAAAAATATTTTAAACTTGTGCCCTGCACCAGTTAAAATAAGAACATGTTCAATATTTGTTGACTTTCTAAGTCAAAATTATGTGTATTATTAAATAATTTATGCACCAGATTTATGTGTATTCATTATATTTTTTATGTTCTCATGTAAATATTCGTATACAATAAAGTTACACATAATTAATAATATCAGTTTCAAATATAAAAAACAAGAGTAAGAGAGCTAAATGGTGGAAGGGTATTTTGGTCATATGGAATGTAATTAATAACACCGAGGAACTAGTACACAAAGAAAATACAAATTGAATATAAAGAAACAAACATAAACGAAAACGATAGAGAATTGAAATCATATGATGGAACAAATCTATCAACGGCTTATTGTTAAACTCTTAACGAACTTATTTTCCAAAGTTGCAACTTCACCCCCTTTAAGTTCTTCAAAATGTACATCTTTATTATTAACTTCGTTAAACAAGATGTTTAACATGGATTTAGCATAAGCATCATATTTAACAGCATGCTTGCTTAACATAACGAATATAAAACGTATTTAACGCCCTAGTTCGGTAAAAAGTCACATGACTAATGATTAAAAATTCTTTGTCCAAATCTAAATTTTAATTTCTATTGGCCAGAGTTGACTTCTTTTTGTCAATTTTGACCAATAAGTCAAAAGTTGGTTAAATGGGCTATGCTTGAGAAATGAGGTGTCATGGGTTTATCGAAATGGTAAAACGAGAAAGGGGAATTAGATAAGCCCGGATAAAAGTGACTCCTAACTAGAACACTTAATGATATTTATAGTTCCAATTGTCCATAAACCACTGTTTATTTATAGCCACGAGTTTAAAGTTTATTTTTAAGGTCAAATGACTTAAATAATTTCAAAGTGACCCCTAACTAGAACACTTAATGATATTTATAGCCAAGGTATCAGGTATGACCGAACCGAATCGAAACCAAGAAAGGCAGTAAAATTGGCTGCCGGTTGGTTCAGGATCGAGACCAATAATTAGCTGCACATTACCGGGTTGATATAATGTCTAGGCGAGTCAGTTTTTGTATGAAATTAAACATGCTAATCATTTGTTTGCGGATAAATTACCTATAGTTACGTGTGATGTTACCTATACAGTCATAATGATGCTGAATTGCAGATAACAGTGCAAGTAAGTGCAATTTTACAAATTGATTTGATCATATTAGGGCACTGCTTATTGCTGCAGAGCTAATGTGAAAGTTCTTATGCTTCACCTTGCAGGCAAAGAATAATTTTACTATTGCATATTCAGAAATATTACTGTGAACATTTTAGAAATAAATATAATTGAAGCAATAATGTAACTTTTATCATATGTTTTTTGAGTCTTGAAAGTGGAGGTGGAAAGTATGAAGATGAAAAAGAAACTGGCAAAGTTTGAGTTTTTAGTCAAGTTTGACTTTTGAGTCAAAGTTGGCTCTTTTATGGTCAAACCTGAATTTTTAAAATTTTTGACTATTTATTTAATCATGCTAGACTTTTTAAATCAAATTTGACCAATTTCGAATCAGCTTTGACATTTGTATTTTTCATTACCATTCTAGCCCGGAAATAGAGGTGGCAGCACCATGCTCTTAGGCCTGCTATTTACTTGGTACAAGATACTGCAGCTGGGAAAAGTTTGAAATTCATGTTTTGGTTGAATTTTTCTTTTTACTAAAAGTAACTGAGTAGCACTAATCCTCATATTCACCAAAGTGAAGCCTTTGCATTAATGGAAGACGAAGTATCTAAAAGATCGTGGTAGTTCAGAACCCTTTGAAAGGTTTTTGACAAAAGGGGTATTTTGGTCATTATGGAACAAATGGAAAAGAGAAGAAAACTGGTCAAAACTGGCACTCCTATTTGGTTTGACTCTTTTGGTGTCAACTTTGACTTATGGAGGAACTATGAAAGTCAACGGAATGTGTATATCAAGATTTGGAAATCTATTTGTCAAGAAATTGTTATGACCATAAAGGGTATTCTAGTCTTTCTGGAAAAAAATGAAGTTGCGAATTCTTTGTGCAAATCTGAAATTTTAATCAAACTCGAATTTCTATTGGCCAGAGTTGACTTTTGGAGAAGGTGGACTTTTTTGGTCACTTTTGACCAGTAAGTCAAAAGTTGGTTGAACAATAGCTGGAAGTCTGGAACTGTATCTTGATGGTGAATAGTATCGTTAACTGGGCTATGCATGGGTTTATCAAAATGGTAAAACGGAAAGGGGAATTAGATCAGCCCGGATACGGACCCAATTGATCAGGAATCGTGGGTTGAATGACGCTCGAAGGAAATATAGTGAGCCCTAATTAAAGATCGTTTGTAGTCAAAGTCAATCAAACTTGCAATGTTTGACTAATGAAAGTCAACTAATTCTAATGTAAACATTATTATACATTAAGTTGTCTGCTCAAACGAAAAAGAAAACATAGTGCTTCGTCCATCTATACAAAACGTATATCAACTTACAAGAAGATTCATTAATACTAATGTTCAACAAAAATTATATAACAGAAAAGTTTTGCAAGACGTAGACCTATTTGCTCTTAGCATACGAGCAAGTACCCTCTTCATTTCCATGGACTCTCCACTATTTCATTGCATTGGTGTAGATAACAGCTCCTAGAACATAAAAGAAAAACATTGACGGACAAGTGATTATAGGCTTATAGCAAAGTAATTTGAAGGTTAAGTCATTTAAGTTATTCATACAGTTATTCTTTTAGTTTAGTTAGAATAAGAGAAACAAATATCTTCCAGAAATGTTTAAACAAGCACAAGCTAGAAATAAGTAATAATATAATGTTTGTAATTGTATTAAATTCAAAGACAATCACAGCAGTTTGACTTTCCATACTGACCAAACCGTGTTCACAAGTTTAAATATAACAGATAGTTATGTATAAAAGGATGGTTTCATATTAAGGGTTCATCAATTGATAGTTGACCTTTGGTCAACCTTTGGATTCTTGAACATAGACGCTCGTGATCTGTGATCAGTTCAGCAATATCAGAAGCAGCCATTATTAATTGAAGGTATGCTTGACAGATCTAGTGAAATATATGTTTTTCTGAAGAGTACGTCTTTGATCAGATGATTGCAAAAAGAGTAGCAATGTTTAAACAGAAGAATACATAGTAAACTAATGTCAGCAAGGATAAGGAGACCTGTTAAAAGTCAATATAATGTCAACATATTGTACTTTTACTAACTTTTACATTATTAATTGAAGGTATGCTTGGCTGAGGATTTCTAAATTGATTTCTAAACATGATTGTTTCTAAATTGATTGTTTGGCTGAGAAAATTTTTTTGATAATAACCATAAAGGGTATTCTGGTCTTTCTGGAAAAAAGTGAAGTTGCAAAAACAAAAAAAATAGAGCTCAGAGGACCTTATGGTATTTAACAAAATGGATATGGGCTAATTACCGGAAGCCTTTGTACTCGTTTATGTGGGCCGAGAATAAGCAGTATTCGATCACAGGCCCTGGAATATACATTGGAAATTTGGAATTACAATTCTATGTGGGCCAAGAGTGTTAGTACATATTTTGGTTGAGTCAGGATTGATTCATGGCATTTTGACACGAGCGGGCCTCTATTTTGGTTATTATGGATTTTAGAGTTGTGATTTTGATTTGTAATAAAAATAGTCATAAAACGTATGTCATTAGGTTTGGTTCCTTCCAATATCTTTTTTAGTTTCTTTTTGTTGTTGGCGGTTATAGGCGCCTTATCAAAAAAAAAATAAATAAATAATTAAACTTTCGGGTTACTTGATTTAATCGAATTGACTTATTAATGGATTATTGAATTATTTCAGAGCACCCGCTGAAGGTTCTTGTAGATGCACTGATGCAGTAAGTGGTTGTTTTATTATCTGCTGTTTCCAATGTGTTATATTATTTAACAAGTGTTTGTATTTCAGGCGCATTTCGTCCTAAAAGAACTCGTGAGGAAGTCAATTTGAGAAACCGAGGTCAAACTCTTTCACTAAATTATAACAAAAACAGGATTTAAGGCGGTTTCCTACTCTGCAAACCGTCTCCCTGCTGCCGCAGGTGAAGCATTGGAAAAGTTTCGTGAAGAGAGTAAAAGACAGTTGTTAGACTAGTAAACATGGAGTCTTCATATCTGACCGTCAATTTTTTCCGGAACTTACAAAATGGGGCTCACTCCTTGACATGGAGACTGCAGAAGCCCACCTGGTCCAGACCCATTATTTGACCGATATGCAGAAGCATATTTCAGAAGGATCAGGTCAAACGTGTCATTGTATATTGGTATGGTATCGGATACACAGAGAAGCATGATTCCCAAAGTGGTTGTTTATTGTCAAGTTAGCGTGGCTAAGCAAAATCTATTGAGTTACTTAACGCAGGAAGTCAATCAAACTTGCGATGTTTGACTAATGAAAGTCAACTAATTCTAATGTGTAAAACTTTATAAGAAAACATTATTATACATTAAGTTGTCTATTCAAATGTAAAAGAAAACATAGCGCTTCGTTCATTTATCCAAAACATACATCAACTTACAAGAAGATTCATTAATACTAATGTTCAACAAAAATTATAGAACAAAAAAGTTTTGAAAGCTGTAGACCTGTTGTCTCTTAGCATATGAGCAAGCACCTTTTCATTTCCGTGGACTGTCCACTGTTTCTTTGCATTGGTGTACATAATAGATCCTACAACATAACAGAAAAACATAGACGCTTAAAATATATAATCTCAAGATCATTGTCAAGTCATTTAAGTTATTCATCCAGTTATATTTTTAGTTGAGTTAGAATAAGAGAAACAAATATCCTCCAAAAATGTTTAAGCATGAGCAAGCTAGAAATAAGTATAATGTAATGTTTGTAATTAGATTAAATTCAAAGAAAATCACAGTAGTTTGACTTTCCATAATAGTCAAACTGTGTTCACTAGTTTAAATATAACAGATATGTTATGTATAAAAGGATGGCTTAACATTAAGGGTTCATCAATTGACAGTTGACCTTTGGTCAACCTTTGAATTCTTGAACGTAGACGCAGGTGATCTGTGATCAGTTCAGATACATCAGAAGCACAAGTAACATGTTACAAATTCAGATCGATTGCATAAATATTTACAAAAATGCCCCTGATGCCAGTTAAAAATAAGAAAATTAAAATAACTTTGAACAATTAGTACTTGTATCCAAAAAAATCGATCCAAAAATGAAAAAAACCGAAAAGACCAACCAAAATAACCGAACCGAATCATAAATCGACGGTTAGACCGAACTCTTGATTCGTTTTGGTTTTGCATGTAACTAAAACTGAAAAAAAGGAACGGGACCAAACCAAACTAATAGATTTATTTTAAAATTTAAATAATTTATAATAGTTTAATATATAGTTAACCCAAATGTTTTAGCTCAAATATACAATAATCAGTTAGTTATTAACTAACAAAAAAACTTAGGCCCAAATTCATTATTTCTAGCTAACCAGAAAAAGTAAAACTGAATCGAACCCAAACCAATAACCGAAAAACCTAAACCGGTCGATTTTCAAAAACTCAAAAACCGACACTTTGGTTTTTGTCCAGTTTTAGTCCAAAACCGAACCGAACTGAACCAACCCAAGCACACCCCTGGAACTATCCAATGTGCTAATTCAATACAAGATGACTGTCAACGTCAAAATTCTGATGTATAATGTTTTCACTACCTTTATTTGTATTTATCCAATTATTTACATTAAAGTTATCCATAATCATTTCAATTTCAAATATTGAAAACAAAATAGGGCTAGAGTACTTGTATCCAATAGGGGTGTGCATGAATCCAAAAAAATCTATCCAAAAAAGGAAAAAAATGGAAAGACCAAACCCGAATAACCAAAATGAAGCAAGCTAAGACGGTTTGGTTTTATGTTTTCTTAAAAAACCAAACTCTCGATTCGGTTTCTGTGTTTGCATGTAGTTAAAACCGAAAAAACGGATCCGAACCAAACTAATAGATAGTTAACCCAAAATTTAATGATTTATAATAGTTTAATATTAGTTAACCCAAAAGTTTTGTCCCAGATGTATAATAATCAATTAACTAACAAAAAACTTAGGCCAAAATTCATTATTTTTTGGCTAACGCGAAAAAACTAAAACCGGACCGAACCCAAACCACTGACTGAAAAACTGAAACCAATTGGTTTTCAAAAACTCAAAAACCGATACTTCGGTTTTTGGTTCTGTTTTAGCCCAAAACCGAACCGACCTATGCACTCCCCTAGTATCCAAATTCCAACGTGTTAATTTCAATATAAGATAACAGGCAAAGTCAAAACTCTGTTAAATAATGTTTACACTAGTTTTATTTCAAATATCAAACACAAAGTTAACTAGCTGAAAGAGAGAGAGAGTACCTTTTAATCGAAGTGTAACTTCATCTTCAAAATCAGATTTTCAGATGGTTCATCTGAAGATTTTCAAACTTTTCAACAAATAAATGCTTTGTGGAAGATGAGTTATGCATGTATCCCTATAATTTAATAATTGTAAACATCCTAAATTACCCAGTTCCTCAGGCAATTTCTCAATATTCTCACATTCTTCAAGATTCAACAACCTGAGACGTTTCAACTTACAGATGCTGCTTGGAATTTCTCTTAAATTAGAGCAAAAGCGTAGATCCAATACCTCCAAAGATTCCAATTCACCAACATCCTCAGGTAATTTCTTAAGACGATAACTTCTTCCAAGAAGTAGGGTTTTCAGACGTTTCAACATACAAATGCTATTAGGGAGATGTTTAACTTTTGTATAACTTAAATGTAGGTATTCTAAACATTCCAATTGGCCAAGTTCCTCTGGCAATTCCTCTATTCCACTGGCGTCAAGGTTAAGAGCTGTCAAATGTTGTAGACTCCAAATGCTTCTGGGAAGACTCTTAAGTGTATAGCAACTCTTGAGACGTAGAGAGACAAGGTTATGAAGATTTCCAATTGATGAGGGTATTTCTGATATTAAGTAATTAAATGAAAGATCCAGCACTTGCAAACTATTGCTGGAGTGCCCTGTGACTATACAACCCGGGAATTCCCTCAGACCTAATCTACCTATATTTAGAACCTCAAGTGATTCCAACTCCTCGATAAAAGATACAGACTTCAAATTGCTGCAGCCATATAAGTTTAAGTAGACAAGGCTTTTTAGGCATCCCCCGTCCACGTCAACTTTTACCAAATCATAACAACATTCAAGATTTAACCTCTCGAGTTTGGGAGTCAGCCCAAGGTCAAGGCTCCTCACCTTTGATTCACTCAAGTCAAGGAATTTGAGCTTCTTCATAACCTATCACAAGATGAAAAGAGAACAAAATAAGGTAAATGTAAGTTGTTAGCTAATAGATATACCATTAAATAACAACCAATCAACCATATTACCTTTCCTCCTTCCCAAAGCTGTACGATATTGCTTCTACGCATTTCAAGTGCAACAAGATTATTTGCTTCAAACGTTTTGGGTAAACACCAGTGGGGGTACCTAAACCAATACAGATATCGTAACGAATCTGGAAAGTGTAGGCAAGCTTCGTCAATAGCAGAACTATCCTTGAACCGCCTGTTGTTCACAATAAGGCAAGTAAGTTTTTTCATGTTTCCAAGACCTTCCAAAAAAATACCAGGAGTGATTCTTAGATCTATACATCTTGTTCGTTTACAAACCTGCAATTCAAAAACAATCATAAAAGTTGAGTTATAACGGATGAAAATTTTACGAGTTTCGTCTCCACCTTACAAATAAATTGGACTCCTACCGAATTATCACCCAAAATATCTTCAATTTCCTTCTGAACCCATAATCGACTACGCTTGTGGGGCTTGTCCAAATGTTCACGACCTGCAATATTCTTGCCCATTTCTTCTATATGATCATGCATGTCTATGATTATATCCTCATAGCGTTTTAAAGTTACAATTAGAGATTTTTGCTCAAGAACTCTTAAACCATATTCAGTATAAAGTCCGCAACTTTCAAGCATACGAATGGCATCTTCTTTCTGCCACCCTCGAAGGAAGCATGCTACATTCAGGAACAATTCCTTGTGTTCATCCTCAAGGCTTTCATAACTTAATTCCAATTTTTTAAGAGTTTCCTTCAATGGAATTGTTTTAAGTCTTTCTAGTGTAAGTCTCCATTGCCTTTCATCTTTACCGCATAATTTTGAACCCAATACTTTAATTGTCAATGGAAGACCAGCAGCATACCTTACAACTTCATGTGAATGCTTTTCATACCCTTGAGTTGGAATTTCTTTCCCAAATGCATGCCTACTGAAAAGGCGAATTGCTTCTTCATCCGTTAAAAGACTGGCATCGTGTATCCATTTCACGTTATGTTCTTCGAGCACCTCTCCATCTCTAGTTGTAATTATAACTCTACTTCCTGGCTTGAACCAAGTAGGATCTCCGGCTAACGTCTCAAGCTGTTCTTTACAGTCCACATCGTCAAGAACAACAATAACTTTCTTGCTAGACAACCTATTTTTCATTAAGTTTTTCCCTACTTGGATACCACTTACACTAATGCCTGTATTCTTTAATACATCTCTAAGGATTTGTTCTTGCAACTTCTCCAAGCCTAACTGTGAAGCTTTTTCCCTCACATTCTCAACAAAGCTTTTACCTTCAAAATCAGTGGATATTTTATCAAAAATAGCTCGGGATAAAGTTGTTTTCCCTGCACCTCCCATGCCCTTAATCCCTACCATGCGAACATCCTCCAAACCAATCTCTAAATACTGGTCAAGATCTTGCACCCTTTGTTCCATGCCTATCAACTTTTCATTGACGTTCATATCAATGGAACGTAACTCGAGCGAAATCCAATCAATAATTAAGTCAATGACTTTAGCTTCATACCTATAGAACATAAAAGAAGATTCAATTAGCTTGATCAAGAACCCACATGAATAATTATTTTTCACGTCTATACGCACTAAGCATGCCAATTTGACCCTATAACCAATAAACTCATGACTTGGGTTAAAAATAGTAACTTTGGGTTCATTTGGGTCTACTCAAATTATACAAGGGGATAGAACGAGCAGCTCATAAAACATTAAATGGGCCCGGGTGAGCAACCACTGCCGTCTGCATCACCACCCTAACCGGCACCGTCGCATACAACCCATTTACCCCACCATTCTTGTCGTTGCCTTCTCCATCACCACTACCGGCACCACTGTTGCGGTCATGACTATGGTCACTGTCGGTAATACCGTTGTTGCCACCTCTCCATCGCTCGTTTTCATTAAAACCAGCTATGACCAGACCCAGCAAGTCCGTTTGTGTGGCATAATACACACAGATTTAAAACATATTTCAGGTTTAAATATACATCTTTCAACGAGACTCAAATTTACTTCATGATTTGGCAATAGAGTATAGAACATGAGTATAGATATAATGAAGAATTACCCATTAGCAGTGTTCCTCACATCCAAACCAGACAAATTGGCTGCTTCTTTAAGAGCCTCTCTCCATTTTTCAACCTCTGACTTATTGTTATTTTTATGTTTTGCCAAGGCTTTTCCGACTGATCTAGTTTGTTTTCGGACATCAGAGGGATCCACATCGTAGAACACAGGGTAAGCAATATGCCCGCCAGTCTTACGGCACTCCATGATCTTCAGAAGCTCGTTTAAGCACCATGATGAAGATGCGTAGCGCTTGGAAAACACAATAATATAGAATCTGGAATCTTCAATGGCTTGTAAGAGCTCTTCACTGATCTCTTTTCCTCTCTCAAGTCTCTCATTATCCTTGAATGTGTAAATGCCTTGTCGATCAAGTGCAGCGTAAAGATGATCAACAAAGGTCTTGCGTGTGTCTACACCACAGAAGCTCAGAAATACGTTATACTTGTAGCTCTTGTTGTTGGCACATGAACTTGAAGAAGCCATTAAAGTTATGTTTGAAGTGCAGAATGCATATTTAGACAAGGCTGGGCAAGATGTAAAGTTGTGAGCCACACAGAAAGAGTTATTAAAGTTAATATAATGTATATTAATATTTAATACAAACAATGAATAATCCAATTAAGTAATGAAACTAAGATTAATTTCCTGGAAAGCCACGGGCAACAACTTGGATTATAATTTATAAATGGGCCATGTCCCTTAACTTATTATTCAGTTTACATTTTAAAATCATATTAATAATGATGGGTATCGTTAGCGTTATTCTGGTCAGTCCAAATGCTATGTTAATGTATTAGTTTTGGAATAGTTGGATGCACAAAATTTTTATACAGAAAACTTGTATTTAGTAATAACCGGGAAAGATAGCCATGACATCATCTCCGATTGCACACAATCGGCCGGAGAAGAGAAGCAACCTCCGTGACTTAGTTTCATTAGTTTACATCATATATGATAAACGTCGATCATATATATATATAATAATAATAATAATACATCACGAGAAGAAGAAATATTACTCGAGATTTTGATGATAGAATGGAGGTGTGAATCAGGATATGACTAAGCTCACCCAAGTTCAAAGGTAGAGATGTGTTTTTGAATCCTTAGTTTTTAGAGATCAGAAGTGGAGCACCAAGATTATAATATCACAAGTGCATAAAGAAAAAGTGCAGGTGGTTGGTCAAATAAATTCCTAGGAACCACACGTAACAACTTCGACATGGCCCTATTCTTTATTTTGGATTTACTGATCGAAAAGTCAAGTCTTCTTTATAATATTATTATTACATTTAACTAATGGTGGGTGTGGGTATCGTTTGATTCATGAGTTGGACTTTGGAGTTTTGTAATAATGGTAGGTAAGGTTTGATTATTTTTTGTAGTTTTTGTAATGACATATTATTATATTAGTGGTGGATATTGTTTAATTTATGTCTTGTAATAGGCGTCTTATTGTGTACCGGATCTATTTATTTTATATACCGGATCTATTTTTTATTTTATATACGGATATACCGGATCTATTTATTTTATACACCGTGTACGTGCTTAGGAAAATCAAACGTAATTTCATCCCAGCCTGACTTTATTTTTAAACAACCAACGAATCTTTCAAATTTGGCTACCTGCTAATTTCGTCACATTGGGATACACTCAACTTTCGATTCGGAGAAACCCTCACCTAAGGCCAACGCACATAAACATTAGCTCGAAGGCACGACAACGCAGTGAGATAAAACTCGTTCAGTTCAATGATCGAACTAGTGACGACACATACTCGTCTGGTCTTCATCATCACCTGGTGCCGCTGAAACAAAAGAATTAGGGACAGAAATCGAACCTTGGTCACATAAAACACATGCAAATTCTCTCCCTTACTACTCCACCACCAAGGTCATTGGCAAATATACAGATCAAATGTACATGTATAGAAAAATATAATAAAACGTAATTTCATATATAATTAAGCCGTCTCATAGCACAACAAGAGACTATACATCCTTAAATCTCAAACTTATTATTACTCAATTAAAAAATGTTCTTAATTTGTTCAACGCGATCCATTATCATCTAATATATACAGGCTTTATTTTAAGTGTAAATTTATAAAATAAAATGAGTAATTGGGCAATGGACAGGTAATACGTGATTTAAAGTTGTATTGCTTTCTTAAAAATGTTTGTAATTCGTAGATATAATTATTGAAAAAACAATATTTGTAAAATGTCTATTAATTTTAAAACTAAAAAAATTTATATCCAATATACATATTCTAATCTAGTGGCTTATAAAGAAATATTGGGCTAGTAGTGGTAGAAACAGGCCGGCAAAAAATTAACGTGGAAGCGACTTCCTCCGTGACTTAGTTTCGTTAGTTTAAAGTATTAGATTATTAATTAACTAATTTAATTAATTTTTTTAAATGGCGTTTTGTGTTAGAAGATCTAGTTCGAGAGCCGGTTGGTCCCAAAAGTAGAGCCGGTTAGATAAGCATGTGTCAGAAAAAGATAATGTTGGTTTCGTTCACATAAACAAAATGTCTTTTTTAAGAAATCGGCAATTTTTACAAATGAGTAGCAATTGCATAACAAGAAACCTTATATCAATGTTGAAGGATTAGGGATAAACTTGAGAAAACTTATTAATTTTTCTAGAAAAAAACCATATATTGAACTATCTGTAATTTAAATTGTATGCCAGTATGTGTTCCTACCAAAACCCACACCATGGGTCGGAATCCAGGCAGCTGTGTGATGCCGAGTGTTAACCCGCTTGGCCACTGTGATGTTCTTGATGACGTATGGAGTTGCTCTTCGTGTTCCCCATCTTGCCCTGGATTTACAATTTTGGGTCATCATAATCCTTGATAACGAGCGATGACCCTACGTCTAGTAGCATTTCTTCAGGGTCAACATACCAAGAGCTCCATTGACCGCTTTAAATCAAGAAAAAAAAAATCCTAGGCAACACACATTAAATTGCACATGAAAACGCATGCCATACGTATTGAAACAGTTTGCTATTTTGAGAGATGATTGACTTGAGTTAAAACCTCAAAACACAAATGTGTGATTTGGGGAAGCTTTAAGTGCATTTAGAGCCTTGAGGTTAAGGTTTTGGTCTTGCACATTCTTGATTAGCACAATATCTTCTACCCATTTGCATACATTGTTCAACCCGCTTATAGGTTCCAATTTGTTTATTTATACACAAGAGTTAAAAGTTGAATTATAAGGTCAAAATTGACTTGAATGATTTCAAATCTCTGCTAAATTAAACATTTTCATGATATTTGATGTAACTAGAACTAGGGATGTGCATCAGGCTGAAACCTGACCCGACTCACCCAAACCCGAGTTTTCCATAAAATGTCCAAGGCCCGAACCATCGAAGGATGGATTGGTCTGGGTTTTGCCAGGTCGGGCATTTGTATATTAGATTAGCTGGACCTTGACCCCTATCCGCAAGTATCCAGTTTATGATTTTAATACAGATCACCAATATTTGAACATTAAAAACAATACCAACCAATCTTTGACCACCGTTGACTTTCACACCATACAAGCTACGCCTAGAATTTCCAGCAGCCCAATTCAATAGGAAGAGCAATTGTTAATCTCCGATCTGTCGTCTTCCAACATTCGAAATTCCAGTACCACCAAAAAAGAAGAATATAGAGCAGAACAGCTTCAAGAATGAACAAATCGGTCTTTTGTTTTCTGTAGCCTATCGCTGCGGTTTATATATTTATTTAAGGTCATTCTCGGGTTTCACGGTTGGTCTTTGGTTCGGACACAACCAACCCAAAACCAATTACAACAATATATATTTAAAACCGAGGCCCAAACTGCATAACTGTTTGTCTGGTAGGTTTCTTGGGCCTAACCGAATATTGTTCACTCCTAACAGGCTAACAAAAACCGAATATTGTTTCACCTCTGTACCCATGTGTGTTTGAGCAACTCAACAGCAATACATCACCAGTTTATCACATCAATCCAAAGAATGGATCAACATCATCACTAGCAGTTGATAAGTCATCAGTTAAGCAAAATCGGATCAGAATACACCAAAAGCACAGGTAATTAACGCGTTACAAATTCGGTTCTGTTTAAAAAAATCTTTTGAACTTGTGCCTTGCACCAGTTAAAATAAGAACATATAGATAATGTGTTCATTTTCAGTATTTATTGACTTTCAAAGTCAAAATTTTGTGTATTATTAAATAATTTTTGCACCAGCTTTATGTGTATTCATAATATCTCTTTATGTTCTCATGTAATCATCCATGTTACATGTACAATAAAGTTACACGTAATATAAAAAACAAGAGTAAGACAGCTAAAAAGTGGAAGGGTTTTTTGGTCATACTGAATTTGATTAATAACACCAAAAACTAATAAACAAAGAAAACCCAAATTGAGCTAGGGCTAACACTAGTTTAATGATTATGAATCGAAAGAAACAAACAGAAACAAACAGATACAGAATTGAAATCAAACTGAACGGACAAATCTATGGCTAATTATAAGCCCGAATATAACGAACTTATTCTCCATAGTTGCAAGTTCACCCCTTGAAGTTCTTCAATTGCTCTTAAAACAACTTTGAAGAATTTACCAACCAGCCACTGAATTTTATTAACTACGTTAAACAAGATGTTTAACACGGAGTTAACTTTGCATCATATCCAAAAACTACATAATGTTAGGCCGCGTTTTGTATAGTTAGTCTTTTGTATTGATTCAGTTATGTATTTGGGCCGATAAGTCATTTTGTACATTGTTGGGCCACGGTCCATTGTAAAGAAGCTCATTGGGTATTAGAAGTGCTTTACTTCTCATGCATGCTTCCCTATAAATAGGAAGCATGCCATGAGAAGCAAAGGGTTGTTGAAGTTTGATATACATATAGAAAACCATTTGAAAAAAAAGTACGTTCATGACATTGTTCAGAAATTTGGATTCAAGGACTCAACAGCTTTCATGACACAATCGCTACTCGTCCTGTTCTCGCTCCTGATCCATCAGGAAAACCAGTCGATCAACACCTTTATAGGTCAATGATTGGTTCCCTGATGTATCTCACTACAAGCAGACCGGACATCATGTTTTGTTTGTCAATGTGCCAGATATCAGTAAGACCCAAGAGAATCCCACATGACTGCTGTCAAGCGTATCTTCAGATATTTGAAAGGGAGACCACGTTTGGGTCTTTGGTATCCAAAAGATTCTCCCTTGGAACTTCTGCTTACACCGATAGTGATTATGGGGGATGCAACTTGGACAGAAAATCCACATCTGGTGGATGTCAATTCCTGGGAGATCGGTTGATCTCATGGCAGTGCAAGAAACAAGTCACTGTGTCTACATCCACAGCCGAAGCCGAGTACATCGCCGCATCCAGCTGCAGCTCTCAAGTGATATGGATCCAGCATCAGTTGCTGGATTACGGTTTGAATTTCTATGGATCAACGATCAAATGTGATAATGAGGCGGCCGTTGCTATTGTCAAAAACCCGGTCCAGCACTCAAAGACTAAGAACATTGACATCCGGATACATTTTATTCGTGATTGTTATGATCGCAAGCTTGTCGACATAAAACGGGTCCATACTGATTTTAACTTTGCAGATCTCTTTACAAAAGCTTTCTGTCGTGCCCGATTTTTGTTTCTCATTGAGTCATTGGGCATGATTTCCTTTCAGTAAATTTTTATCGTCTATCTTTTAGTTTAAAACTGTAAATATTTTTCAAATATGTCTCACTTTTAGAGGGAGAAAATGAGTCAACCTTAACTCACCAAAAAGATTTTAAATTTCCTTTCAGTAAAACAAAAACAAGTCATTTGACTTAACAAAAAGATTTTATTTTTATATTTTAAGTAAACTCAAAACGAATTATCCCGTTTAGAGGGAGCTCCTGCTTAGAGGGAGACGGATATTTAAAATTTCCAAATTTAATTGATCCAACCAATGGAAAGTGATAGTACATTGGTCTATAATGATTCTAGTGCGTTAAAAGGATATAACAAAAGGCTACAATGTCATTCATTGATGTGTAGGTAGGCTTGACAAACAAGTAAGTATCGAGTGATATAAACTTAAACTAATGCCGGTACTAGTGGATATACAGGAAGCGGTTGCATGATTCCGTAAAGTCATATTCATGAAGGCAAAAATGTAACTACACATGTCATACCCAAGCCTCTCGTTAACTGATCAGTCGTCTTATGAAAGTCAGTATCAAATTTCAATTTTCATTGAGTCAAGAAAAGAGTCAAGTAAAAAGTCAAGAAAAGCAAGAAAGAGAAAATAAAAGAGTCATGAAAGAAAAAGAAAAGAAGTCAGACAAAGAGTTAGTCCTAGGAATTTTTAACTTCTGCTTTATTTCTTCATTTATTTTCAACTCAATCCTTGGACTTTCTACGTTTGTAGTCATACAAGATCTGATTGTTAAGGCCCTGAGTCTTCTGCTTTGTTTTTATTTTCTTTCTTTTGTTCAAGCCTTGGACTTTCTCTGCGCGATAATATGGTATTATCCGACCTGATTATTATGGCCTGAACTTCTGCCTTATTTTAATCTTTCTAGATCCAGTCAAGTGTGCAAAGCACAAAGTGTCATGTGTACAGTGTACAATAAGTCAAGTTTGTTAATAAGTGTATTGTGATCAACTAAGAAAGGTCTAAGTCAAGTTGAGGTGATATGTTAACACAAAGTAGGCCTGATTCACTACTTGACAGCTTGTACAAAGATATCATCTCCGACTGACAATACAGGTGTGATCGCTAATTTTATCAATGCAGGTATGAGCTTTGAGGAATTCATCGAGGGAACGAAAATGGAGAAGGCAGTAAATGAACAAGACGATGACATTAACTACTCACCAAATCCAGATACTCCTCCCGCTTAGGCTTCACAAGCTCCTGCAACCGATCATGTCTTTGCTCATCCGCCAAAGAAGAAGCGAAAGACGCACATTGTCTCAAGCTGTGCGTCTACCCGCGTGCTCAACTATCCATATCACGACGACTCGGTGATCGTATATGCTAGGTATGATCAGCGGAATAAAGTTTGGGCCATCAGACGTTACAGCGGGGACCTCATCTATCTCAGTCATCACGAGCTTAAGACTCTACCTAAGCTTGATCTGAACTATCTTCAGAGCATGGGTCATGGTGCAACTGGAAGTACGTTGGAAAGTTGGGTCCCGACTTATCTATAGCGACAATCGAGAGTCAACTACAAGGACTTCGAGCCGAATAAGGGTCGCAAGTACAAGAACCCAAGAGAGATAAACCTGGCTACCGGAGAGCCTCGCACGATGTGGAGATACAAGGTGCCGAAAGAATGTCACGAGATTTATCTTGGCGAGCCTTATCTTCTCAACACTCTCCGAGACTTCATTGATTGGGAGTTTGACAACACAACCGGCGAGGCCGTCATTCACTGCCGTGATATGCACGAGATTAGAGTGTTTGACGAGCATGAGCTTATGGGACTACGCGTTGAAGATGTGAAGAAGCTCTACAACAAGCCGCTGGGAACCGTCGAGGATTTGGGACGTCAGAATACCGATCGGATAGTGGAAGCCTTCAACAAGTTCGTGCGTAGACTTGTTGAACTTCCACTAACCGAGGACGAATTCCTACGACACCGACGGGTTTCAATACTAAAGACTAGAGGGAGATTGTTAGGCCCTGTTTTGTATAGTTAGTCTTTTGTATTGATTCAGTTATGTATTTGGGCGGATAGGTCATTTTGTACATTGTTGGGCCACGGTCCATTGTAAAGAAGCCCATTGGGCATTAGGCTTTACTTCTCATGCATGCTTCCCTATAAATAGGAAGCATGCCATGAGAAGTAAAGGGTTGTTGAAGTTTGATATACATATAGAAAACCTTTTGGAAAAAAAAGAGAGAGAGAGAGATCCAATGACCGGACACCCTCACCGGAAAAAAAAATTATCCAGACTATCATTCATGGCAACCTCAGATCCAACATCACAATCACTGACAACCGTTTGGACAACCACCCCGAAAAGTGTCGGGGAATCCAGATCTGCGAACAAGACGAGCTTCGAACACGATTATTTCCCCAAATCTTCAAAATTTTATTTTCAAACACCAAATTTTATTTCCCAAAACTTTAACGTCTCGGTTCGGGTAATCGCGGAAATAGAACCCGATTATCAAGAACAAAGTTGAATCATAAGATTCGACCTGCTCTGATACCAATTGTAGGTCCCGAAACCGAATCCGACAACGAACGGCTTTGTTCTTGATAAACGCTCGAGACGGGTGCGGTGAAACAAACGACCGAATATAAATAATATAACGATAAAATAAAGGAACGATCTCGTTATCGGTTGTAAAAGATTACATATATGATAAAACGAACCGATCCCACCCAAGGTGAGCTCCCCTTGGGTGGTTGTTTACACCATCAAAACGCACACATAAATGACTAACATATGACATATTTATAGCTAAAAACAATAATATTCTAGAATATCTTCTTGTTAAACTTAAACGCATGTCAAAGTTCTCGTCTCGTATCCGGATTTCTCGCCAACATTAATTATTAACTTGACCGTGAATAAATAACGGGTTTCATATTTTGATATCGCAAGTCACATTTTTGGCCTTACACATAAGCACAAAATACATATTTTACACCATAGTTCGGATAGAAATCACATGACGGATAAAAAAACTACATAGGCACAAAATCCCTAACTTGTTAAATAAGCAAATTAAGTATCTTCTTAAATTCATCAGGCCACTTTATATCAAACTCCATTCAATCAAAGAACATATTTGATCAGTTACGCACTGATTACTTTCTGTAATCATAATTTCTCATAACAATTTTGACAACAAATTCAATGCTTGCATATGCAACCGGTTGTCGGTTGGTGCAGGATCGAGACCGATAATTAGCTGCACATTACCTGTTTGATATAATGTCCAGGCGAGTCGATTTTTGTATTAAATTCGACCTGTTGATCATTTTGTAGTAAATTGTAAATAGATCAAAGAGAATCAATTACCTATATAGTTACAGTCATAATGATTCTGAATTGCAGAAAACAAGCGGCTAATTTACAAATTGAGTTGATCTTATTAGGGCCCTGCTTATTATTGCAGAATTATCTAAATCATGTTGTTAACTTTAATGTGAAAGTGCTTATGTAGATATGCTTTAGAAACGAAATAATTGAATTGCTCTATATTATTATTCTTCTGTAGTTGTGCTGTAATGGAATTTAAAAAAGACAACCGCAACGTACGTAGATATGTTGTTTGCTTTAGACAAACGTACAAGCAACTTAGATCATATGATGCAATAGTGTAACTTTTATCGTATGTTTAAGTAAAGTATGTTATTAGGAAGATGTTTAACATATGTGTGACTTACATTTAGCTCTTCTAAACGTTCCAAATGCCCAAGGGCCTCCGGCAATTCTTCTATGCCACATCTTCTAAGGTCGAGAGTTCTTAATTGTTGAAAACCCTTTATTTGACGCTTCCAAGTATCATATTTGGAACACATCATCATCTAATATTTAATTTTTAATTTCAGATATCTTGATTTTCAGACCTTTCAACAAAGAAATGCTATGTGGAAGATGAGTTATGCGAGCATCCCTAATATCTAGTAACTGTAAACATCCCACATTACCTAGTTCGTCGGGCAATTTCTCAAGCCTTCTACAACATCTAAGCTCCAACCCTGTGAGACGTTTCAACTTACAGATGCTGCTTGGAATTTTTATTAAATTAGAGCAAAAGTATAGATCTAACTTCTCCAAAGATTCTAATTCACCAGCATCCTCAGGTAATTTCTCAAGAAGCCAACAACATCCAAGAATTAGGGTTTTTAGACGTTTCAACATACAAATGCTACCGGGAACATGTTTAAAATCTGTACCAGATAAATCTCGGTATTCTAAACATTTAGTTGGCCAAGGTCATCGAGCAATTCCTCTATGCCACTGGATCGAAGGTTAAGAGTTCTCAAATGTTGTAGACTACAAATGCTTCCCGGAAGACTCTTAAGTCTGCTGCAATGAGCGAGATTTAGATAGACAAGCTTATGAAGATTTCCAACTGATAAGGGTATTTCTTCTATATCTTCATTATGTGAAAGATGAAGCTCTAGCAAATTGTTGCTGGAATAAATTTAATCTACTTATATAAAGAACCTCAAGTGATTCCAACTGCTCGATAAAAGATATAGATTTCAAACTTCTGCAGCCATGTAAGTTTAGGTAGACAAGGCTTTTTAGACATCCACCGTGCACGTAAAGTTCTACCAAATCATCACAATGTGGAAGACTTAACCTCTCGAGGTTGGGCATCAGCCCAAGGTCAAGGCTCCTAAATTTTGTGTTAGGTCCCGTTTTGTATGTTTTAGTCTTTTGTATTGGTTCGGTTATGTATTTGGGACCGATTGGTCATTTTGTATGTATTGGGTCACTGTCCATTGTAAAGAAGCCCATTGGGCCTTAGTATATAATTCATGCTTCTCATGCATGCCACCCTATAAATAGGGAGCATGCCATGAGAAAAATAACCTTTTGTCAAAAAATCTCATTACACATCTTCTTTCTCTCTCTGCTCTCTCTCTCTCACTAACTTCCTTAACCGAACATAATATCAAGATCCGAGACCTCTTGGTTGCTTAGTGTGATTTCCGCTAGCACTAAGTTAGGTTGATCCAAAGACGTTGTTAGATCCACCCGAATAGGGACTTACGATTGGTATCAGAGCTTCGGCTCACTAGTTGAGGGTTTTTGGATCACAACCTTGAGTTTTGATCTTGAGAAGAAGAAAACAAGTGCTCTTTACAAGAAAGTTCACAAAAACCTCAAAAACAAGAAAAATACAAAAAGAATTGGGCAAAATCTTCATAAAAATGTCTTAGAAAGTGTTCTTGGTAAAAATATCAAGTCTAGATCTAAGAAGTTTTGGGTTAAAAGGTGTTAAAGCTTGGGTTACGGGTTCAAAAAGTTGGTCAAAATTGATAAGAAACAATTTCGCTTCTCATGGCATGAAAGTTTGTGCAACAACCTTTGACCTAGTACTGATAAGGTTAGGTGAAAACTGATCCCGAGGAAGATTTCTTCTAGAAAGTTGGATCAATTTCGCTTCGCTTGGATCCATTTCGCTTCGCTTGGATCTATTTCGCTTCGGTTAAGGCTGTTTCGCTTCGCTTAGATCTGTTTCGCTTCGCTTGAAGCAGTTTTGTGCGAAATAGTTGACTGTCTTGAAGATTAAGCTTTGTTAAAGGCTTGTAACTGCTTAGACCATGGCTAGCACTGATTTAAAGTTGTTGCTGTTGAAGGGTTATTTGCTGTTCATCTACAAAGTCACTAAAGTATATGACCTTGGATGATAACTTTGCAGATTTCAAATGGAGATTTATGAATTATATCTCATTGACTGAGACTGATTTAATGAGATGTTTTGAACAAGGTCCTCATGTTCCCGTGACTCGCACTGATGCTGGGGAACAACTTAAGGCTCCAGAAAACTATGATCAAGTAGACAGGGACCTGTTGGCATAAAATAAGAAAGCCTATCTCATATTTCATATTGACTGTTTGCCTCTCAAATGAAATCACTGAAACTCTTCGTGAACACACAAGTGCAAAGGGACTGTGGGAAGCACTTGTTGATAAAGTTGAGGGTAATGCCGAAATTAGGGAAAACAAGAAGGCCCTTTTAAAGGAAGAGTTCAATATGTTTAATCATCGTCAAGGTGAAGCTATTTTGGAGTTGGTAAAGAGATTTGAGAAGTTTATGGTAAGAATTAGGGCTGCTAGTGTCAACATTGCAAATGCTGAGGTCAACCACAAGTTGATGAATTCATTGCCATACAGCTGGAGTACCAATACTGTCACAATCAAGAGAACTACCAATCTAAATATGATGTCAAACACTATCTTGATATCCACTATCAGGTCATTTGAAATGGATGAGCAGATGAGAATGAACAATCATCTAAGTTCTCTGAATCAAGCTGGAGTGAGTTCTGCTTCCTCAATGCCTACTGCCTTTATAAGCAAAGCTCAACAGAATGTGTATCCCGTGACCACTCCCAAGTACTCTCCAAGTGTACCTTCACAACCAACAGCATTCATCTCAACAACTAATCAATCGGATTCTTCCGATACAAGTTCATTTCAAAAGGCAGTCGACAGTGCAGTTGCCCAAGCCTTAAAAGCTCAAGGGATTTCCTCATCTTCAAAACCTCAACCAAGCAAACCTTAAAGTTTCTGTGAAGCACAACCCATGTTGAATGACTCAAACATTGCAGTAGTTCATGCTTTTCTGTCAAGCCATGAAGAGTTGATGCAAGGAAATCTATTGCCACCATAGTTTGAAGCTGGAGAATTAAGAGATATCAATCAAAAGGATTTGAAAATATGGATATCAAGTACCAGATAGCAATGGCGGTGCAAAGAGCTACCAACTTCATGAAAACGTACGGGAAGGATAGCTTCAATGATTCAGACAGGAAAAGGATCGGGTTCGATAAGTCAAAGCTGCGTTGCTACAATTATGGTGAGATGGGTCATTTCTCCCGAGAATGCACGAATCCATCAAAACATGCAAATGATATTCGTGTGACTGAGGTGACAGAGGAAGAGAACAGCAAGGCTGCAGGAAAAAGGCATGAGGTGCAGAACCAAGCAGCTCATCACAAAGAATTGGAGGTCATCCACACAAGGGCAACTCAAGCTCAAACTCAAAGGCCCTTGTCTCCCAATCGGAGGTCCAAGTTGGTGTGGATTGGGATGATCAATTCCAAGAGCTGTAGAATCCTCTCAACATGGCTGGCATGGCTCTCATAAACAATGAAGCTTCTTCATCTACTGCTGCAAGTCCTGATGCATCACCTTCTGATGAGGTAAAAAGAAATCTATGCACTAAAGCTTGCGTAAATAAAGTTACATACTATAGATATCTTCAGGACGAAGTTTTGAAAGAAAACGCAAAACTTCGTCAACTAAATGCTGAATATGTAAAGGCTGACAAGATATATGTTGAAAAGATTAAAACACATCACGATGATGTTGCAAATCTTAAACTCAAAATCTTTCAAGGAGAGCACAATGTCATCTATTACAAGGACATTGCAAACAAATTAAAAGATGAAATTGAAAAGTTAAAACTTGATCTTTCTGATAAACGAGAAAAGGAAAAACAGCTTTTCAAAACTTGATCTTTCTGATAAACGAGAAAAGGAAAAATAGGTTGAAAGATTTGAAGCATCATCTGAACAATTAGATGATCTTATCAGAGCTCAGAGAAGTACTAAAGATAAATCGGGACTAGGTTGTGATTATTTAGCGGTGCCTCCACCAATGAATGATAATTACACTTGCATACCCCATTTTAGCTATAATACTTCCCCTGAAGAAGAGATGGCCTGTGGTATTGGTAAACTACCAAAACCAGTGAAATTTGTTTCAGCTGCCTCTCCATCAACAGCCCAAATTTCGTCATCTGATAATTCTAACATCAACATGTCTTGTGTAGCAAGTGATGTAAGTGGTGGGAAGGTTAACCAGGGTTGTAAACCAAAGGGAGAGTTAGAACCACGTTTTGAATCCTGTGTGGGTCTAACAAAATCAATTAACAATCCAGTTTGTAACAAAATGTGTGAATCAATGATAGGAAGTTTAATGTCTAGATCAAAGGATGTATTTTGTGAATCATCAAGTGATGACAGCTGTATAAATGTTTGCAATGAAAGTGAATTTTCCTCGTCTGATTCAGAATGTGAGACTGTATTTGATGAAACTATGGTGGTCAAGGTTAATGAACAGACTAGTCAAAGCTGCTCATCAACTGATAACAAAATTGAGAACTTAATAAAAGAGAAAGTTAGCTTTGAAAATGAAAAACCGGGCACTTCATGTAAATATGTGCCACTCAAGAAAACTTCATTTTCTCAAAATACAAATTATAACAATAGTTCTCAAATTTATGATCAATTTGATAGTGACTTTTACTACTCTCGACAAAAACCTAGGCAATCAAATTATTTTGCAACTAATCATGCAAATGCTTACAATTATAAGTCAGATAGAGGTCATCAACATGTTAACCAAACAACATCACCTCATCCCACATATCACAGTGAGCAAGATGTCTATAAATGTAACCAAAGAAAATGTTGCTTCACTTGTGGAAATCCATCTCATCATGCAAGACATTGCAAGAACTGGCACAAACAACAAAGAGACTTCAATAGTAAGGTTGATCAGACATTTCCTAAGTACAATGCTCAAACCAAGAAAATGTCTCACCAGACTTACACTTCAGCCAGTGAGACGAATTTTAGATCTAAAGGAACCGAAAGACCCAAGAAACCATTTTGGATAACCCAAAGAGAAAGAAAGCAGTTAGCTAAGGGGTCTGAGGTTGAAAAGCTCAAGAGCCCTTCAAAGGTTTTCACAAAAGCTAATCAAGAAGATTTTGTGGTTAAGCCAAAACCAAAATGTGTGAATCAATTAACAATCCGGTTTGTAACAAAATGTGTGAATCAATGATAGGAAGTTTAATATCTAGATCAAAGGATGTATTTTGTGAATCGTCAAGTGATGACAATTGTATAAATGTTTGCAATGAAAGTGAATGTTCCTCTTCTGATTCAGAATGTGAAACTGTATTTGATGAAACCGTCAAAGTCAAGGTTAATGAACAGACTAGTCAAAGCTGCTCATCAACTGATGATAAAATTGAGAACTTAATAAAAGAGAGAATTAGCTTTGAAAATGAAAAACCAAGCACTTCATGTAAATATGTGCCACCCAAGAAAACTTCTTTTTCTCAAAATACAAATTATAACAATAGTTCTCAATATTATGATCAATTTGATAGTGACTTTTACTACTCTCGACAGAAACCTAGGCAATCAAATTATTTTGCAACTCATCATTCAAATGCTTACAATTATCAGTTAGATAGAGGTCACCAACATGTTAACCAATCTACATCACCTCATCCCACATATCTCAGTGAGCAAGATGTCTATATATGCAACCAAAGAAAATGTTGCTTCATTTGTGGAAATTCGTCCCATCTTGCAAGGCATTGCAAGAACTGGCATAAACAACAAAAAGTTTTCAACAGTAAGTTTGGTCGGACATTTCCTAGGTATAATGCTCAAACCAAGAAAATGCCTAACCAAACTTACACTTCAGCCAATGAGATGAATTTTAGGTCCGAAAGAACCAAAAAACCCAAGAAACCATTTTGGCTAACCCAAAGAGAAAGAAAGCGGTTAGCTAAGGGGTCTGAGGTTGAAAAGCTCAAGAGCCCGTCAAAGGTTTTCACAAAAGCTAATCAAGAAGATTTTGTGGTTAAGCCAAAACCAAAACGAAGGCAATCTAGAAAACTTTTCAAAAACCGAGGAAATCAAAATTCAAGTTCCTCGAGGGATTGCTCTTCAGATTCTGATTCACCAAAGGATTACATTTTCAGAAATCATAAAATTAAACTTGGTGATTTTATGTTTAACCTTCCCGAGACAAGTGTGTCTCGGGAAACCCTCCACTAATTGGTTCTTCGTGTGTGCAGGGATGTCAACAGTATTTGGTACTTAGACAGTGGCTGCACCCGACACATGACAGGAGACGAGTTGCTGTTGTTCGATATCAAACCATTCAACGGTGGTCACGTTTCTTTTGCCGGTGACATTGGAGGAGAGATAACCAAGCAAGGGAAGGTCACTAATGGCACTTTGACATTCGATGAAGTCAATCTGGTGGAATAGCTCAACCACAACCTGCTTAACATCTCTCAGATCTGTGATAAGAAATTTTCAACCCTATTTACTGAAAATAAATGTCTCATTCTGAAACCAGGTTTTGAAGTCCCTGAAGAATGAATTATGATGCGTACTCCGAGGCACAATGATGCCTACATTCTGGATATAAGAAGTAATTATTCCATGCGGTCTGCTTCTTGTTTAATGTCCAAGGCCTCGGAGAACGATTCATCCTTATGGCATCGACGGTTGGGTCACGTCAACTATAAGAACTTGAGCAAGTTGGTTAAAGGTGACCATGTGAGGGGTCTGCCAGTAAAATCTTTTCACTGTACTGAAAAATGTTTATCTTGCTCTAAATGCAAACAACACAAACTCCTTCATAGACCCAAGCTAGTCAATTCCATCAATTCCACTCTTCAGTTGTTGCACATGGATCTTTTCGGTCCAATTCAACCAATGGCAACGGTCGCAAAGCCTATTGTCTGGTTATTACTGATGAATTTTCGCATTTCAGTTGGACATTTTTGTTAGGGCACAAGGACGAGACGTCACAGTTTCTACTCAGGTTTATCATGTTGGTTGAGAATCAAACTGATAAGAAGGTGAAATGTATCAGAAGTGACAACGGCAACGAATTCTGCAACAAGGTGGTGAATTAATTCTGTCAAAACAAGGGAATTGTTCATCAACTCAGCACACATTACACTCCCGAACAAAATGGGGTGGCTGAGAGAAGAATCCATACTTTGGTGGAAGCCGCTAGAACAATTGATGTGTGTCTAATAATCCTATAATAATGACCCTCACAACTAAGCTTTAATATTAAAACGAAAATCCTAAAACCACACACAACCGGCAAGTGTACCGATCGCAAGTAGTATAGACCTAGGAAGTCCGAGTATCGAACACGTGGACACGTAAGACGCTAACGATTACTAACCCTAGTCAAGACCTACCTTAGAATAATATTTAATTGATTTTTGATTTCTTTTAACTTAACTGAACTAACCTAACTGACTGACAAAACTTACCAAAAATAGAAAACTTAACGGAAAACTAACTGTGTTAACTTAGGATGAAGAAAAACGTCTACCTAGGTCTGAATCAAATTGTAGGCCTAACAAGCTAATGGATTGGATGACTTCAAGACACCGGTCTCTAAAGATGACATGACTAAGGATCGCTCGGGCTCACTGGATTACCTCTCGGTCTCACTCAATAAACCCTAACTACTCAAAATCGGCTAAAACGACCAAACCGGGAAATAATTGCTAACGTGTTCTAATGCTAGATCACCTCTCGGTCTCACCAACACTCGACCCTAATGGCAATGAATACTACACAACCAAGGATGGAGGAACAATTCAACTTAAACTAAGATAGATCAACTAGTCACTCAAAACACCTAAACCTGACAAGAAACGAACTCGCTCTCGCGCAATCCTTATTCTAGCATGTAAAGGCAATGAGATGACCCTAACTTCCTATCACCTCTCGGTCTCAAAGAAGGTGTCTAACCGCTGTACTTTAATCAATTAATCATGCAACAAAACCCTACGGTTGTTCCTACCGCAAACAAACCCTAAACACCAAGTCTAGAATCAAACAATGCATCGATCAATCAATACAAAACTAATCAATCAACACACGGGGTTTATGCAATAAATTAACCAATAATTCCAGCCCTTAAACACAACCTATTTGAAGTCTAAATCAAACTTTACAATAGCAAAATACATCTAGCAATCAAACAATCCAACAAGCTCATCAAACATTAACAATTTTCATCATTCCTAGGTAGAACTAACAAGTTTAGCCGTGCATATTTTTTGGACAGCAGCAAACACTTAACAAAATCATCATTAAACTCATACCAATCATCATAATAATCATCCAATGATCAATACTAATCATAAAAAATTCAATCTCTCAATCAAGTACAAAACTAGTTAACAATTAAACAAGAGAAGTAAAGTTGTTGAACAATGTTATGAAAGAAAGGATATTGGGTGTTCTGGGCTGCTGTTTGCTGCTGTAAAATGATGGTAAACGATCACCGAGGCTTGTTCTTGTTTGTTCTTCCTTCCCTTGCCGCTACAAGTCCAAACCCTAGCTCCCAAAAAACTTTTTTCTCTTTTTTTTTTCTGGCCGATCGCAGCCCCTGTTCAGCCCTTAGGGTTTTTTTATTTTTTATATATTATATTATAATGTAAGATTTGGGCCTCCATGATGCATACGGGCCAGGCCTTGAGCTTTGTCTTGAACTTGTATGCGTAAAAGGCTCGTAAAATGCTCGAAAAGTCTCGGTTTCTTCTTCCTTGTAACCCATAACCTACAATATGAATAAACTTACGTAAAACCTATCTAAAACAAGTTAAAACATATAAAATATAATATAATGTGTAGATAAAACGTGCGGAAAGTACGTGTGTTTTACAACACATCAACAATGCTCTCATATTCCAAACTACCATTGATTTTCTAGGGTGAAGCTATCAATGTTGCTTGCTTTACCCAGAATCGTGTGCTTCTGAACAAAAGACTAAACAAGACTCCGTATGAATTCTTCTATAGAACTAAGCCAAGGGTAAATTTCTTCAGAACGTTTAGATGTCTCTGTACCATACTCCAAACGAATGTTGGAACAACTTCCAACTTTGCTGAAAAGGCGGATGAGTGCTACTTTATTGGTTATTTTGCTAATAAAAGTGCTTATCGTGTATACAATAAGAAATCAAGAGTGATCTTGGAGTCCTTCAACATTGATTGGCAGGAGTTAAACCCTACTGATGCACACAATGGTCCGGACTGGATGTTTGATTATGAAGGATTGTTCAAGCAGTTTCGTGGAATGTATATGACACTCGCCGCACCAATGGTTTCCCCTGTTGTGTCTCAAACTGTTCAAACCGCGGATGATCAGTCTATCCTTATGCATGTTGTTTTGAAAGATCTTGGACATGTTGACATAGCTACTGCTGCACCCATACTGAATGTACAACCAATGGCTAACCAACAAGCCCTGGTTGGTGATGAGCATGTTGGGGAGTTTTTCAGCGAGATCTGTGGAGGATCTGCCTCCGACACTCAGATTCTCGATAGGGATATTCCGGAGATTGAGATGGTTGCCCTGACCGATCAGTCAACGGAAGATGACACCGAGTTACATACCCCTGAGTCTGAGGTGTCTGCTGGGATCGTACGTGACGATCCGATGGACCGACCTTCTGTCAAGAGCCCCCCTCTTTCCTTAGAGCTTAAGGATCTGCCTGACCATCTGGAGTACGCGTTTTTGGACGAGGAAAGGAAGTTGCCGGTTATCATTGCATCTGCTTTGACGGAGGTCGAGAGAGATATTGTTGAGGGTGCTTCGAGAGCACAAGGAGGCCATTGCATGGAAGATTATCGACATCAAGGGTATCAACCCTTCGTTTTGCACGCATAAAATCCTCATGGAGGATGACTTTAGGACTGTCGTTCAGCCGCAGCGGCGGCTTAATTCGAGGATGCAGGAGGTCGTGAAGAAGGAGATCATCAAACTCCTTGATGCGGGGATCATTTTCCCCATTTCTGATAGTGCGTGGGTTAGTCCAGTCCAAGTGGTTCCTAAAAAGGGTGGCATGACTGTCGTCACCAATGAGAGGAACGAGCTCATTCCCACTAGGACTGTGACTGGTTGGAGAGTCTGCATCGATTATCGCAGACTGAATGATGCCACGAGGAAAGATCACTTTCCTCTACCTTTCATCGATCAGATATTGGAGCGTTTGACGGGTCAGCAGTATTACTGCTTCTTGGATGGTTTCTCTGGGTACTTACGACCAGGAGAAAACCACGTTCACCTGCCCATACGACACGTTTGCCTATAGACGTATGCCGTTCGGACTATGTAACACTCCAGCCACATTTCAGAGGTGCATGGTGGCTATCTTTCACGACATGATCGAGGACTCCATGGAGGTTTTCATGGATGACTTTTCGGTGTTCGGGAGTTCCTTTGATCGTTGTCTCTCTAACCTTGAGAGGATGTTGGCCCGATGCGTAGACACCAACCTAGTCCTTAACTGGGTGAAGTGTCACTTCATGGTACGCGAGGGCATCGTTTTGGGGCATCGTATTTCGAGTACGGGGATAGAGGTCGACCGAGCGAAGATCGATACCATCTCTAATCTTCCCCCGCCCACTTCCGTGAGATCCATCTGGAGTTTTCTGGTCATGCTGGGTTCTATCGCCGGTTCATTAAAGATTTTTCTAAATCTTGAGACCCATGACCAAACTCCTGGAGAAGGATGCCCCATTTGTGTTTTCTGAGCAGTGTATCGAGGCGTTTGATCTCTTGAAAGACAGACTCGTTAACGCCCCGATCATGATTTCTCCCGACTGGTCGCTTCCCTTTGAGTTGATGTGTGATGCGAGCGACTTCGCAGTCGGAGCGGTTCTTGGACAGCGGAAGGATAAACACTTCCATCCGATTTACTACGCGAGCCAGACCTTGAATGGTGCGCAAGAGAGTTACACCACCACCGAGAAGGAGCTTTTAGCTGTGGTGTTTGCGTTCGATAAATTCAGGTCCTATCTTGTTCTGTCCAAGACGATTGTGTACACGGATCATTCTGCCATTCATTATCTCTTTAGCAAACAGGATGCTAAACCACGCCTTATCCGATGGATCCTGTTGCTTCAAGAGTTTGATATTGAGATCCGTGACAAAAAGGGGGCCGAGAATGTGGCGGCCGATCATCTTTCACGTCTTGAGGGTGCTGATTTAGGAGAGCCATGGGTTAGGATTAATGACCATTTTCCGACGGAGAGTCTCATGTTTGTTTCGGCTCAGGATGAGGGTTTTCCATGGTTCGCCGACTTCGCAAACTATCTTGCTGACGGGTACTACCCGAAGATATCTTACCAGCAAAAGAAGAAATTCTTTGCTGATGTTAAGTTTTACCTGTGGGACGACCCGTATATTTTTCGTATAGGTGCTGATCAGTTGATTAGGAGGTGTGTTGACGTTAAGGAGGGATGACAGATTCTTAGCCATTGCCAACAGGAGGTCACCACGGTGCGAGTTTGACGGCAAAGAAGGTGTTTGATTGTGGATTCTATTGGCCTTCGATTTTTAAGGATGCGCACGCGTTCGTGAGGAGTTGTGATCGTTGCTAGCGGGTCGGCAACATTTCTTCGCAAAATGAAATGCCCCAGAATGCTATTCAGGTTTGTGAGGTTTTTGATGTTTGGGGCATTGATTTCATGGGACAGTTTCCATCTTCGCGTGGGAACAAGTACATACTCGTGGCGGTTGATTACGTCTCAAAGTGGGTTGAGGCCAAGGCCTTACCCACTAATGATGGTCGAGTTGTACTCCGTTTTCTCAAGAGCCTTTTTGCTCGTTTTGGTGTCCCGAAGGCTCTGATCAGTGATAGAGGAACTCACTTCTGCAATGCGCAGATGGAGAAGGCGTTGCGACGCTATGAGGTCACCCATCGGCTTGCGACCGCCTACCACCCACAGACCAATGGGCAGGTAGAAGTGAGTAATCGGGGGATCAAGCGTATTCTTGAGAAAACGGTTGGTTCGAATTGTCGGGATTGGTCCGACAAGTTAGATGATGCGTTGTGGGCCTTCCGTACTGCCTACAAAAATCCGACCGGTTTAGGTGTTTTGAGCGACTAGATGGTCCATTTTGGTCTAGATTAGATTGTTCCTCTATCCTTGGTTGTGTAGTATTCATTACCATTAGGGTCGAGTGTCGGTGAGACCGAGAGGTAATCCTTCATTAGAACACATTAGCAATTGTCTCCTGGTTTGGTCCTTTTTTATCGATTTTAAGTAGTTTAGGCTTGTTGTGTGAGACCGAGAGGTAATCCAGTGAGCCCGAGCAATCCTTAGTCGTGTCATCTTTAGAAACCGATGTCCTGATATCATCCAATCCATTAGCTTGTCAGTTTTACAATTTGATTCAACCCTAGGTAGACGTTTCTCCCATCCGAAGTTAACACCGTCAGTTTTCCGTTAAGTTTTCTATTTTTGGTAACTTTTGTCAGTTAGGTCAGTCAGTCCAGTTAAGTCATTTTATAAAAACAAATTTAAAAATCAAAAATTAATTAATTATTATTCTTAGGTTGGTCGTGTCTAGGGTCGTAATCGTTAGCGTCTTTTGTGTCTTCGTGTTCGATACTCGGACTTCCTAGAGTTATATTACTTGCGACCGGTACACTTGCCGGTTGTGTGGTTAGGATTTTCGTTTTAATTAAAGCTTCGTTGTGAGGGTTATCCGAGGCACATCATGTATCTCACTACAAGCAGACCGGACATTATGTTCCCTGTTTGTCAGTGTGCCAGATATCAGTCAGACCCGAGAGAATCCCACATGACGGCTGTCAAGCGTATTTTCAGATACTTGAAAGGTAGACCACGTTTGGGTCTTTGGTATCCAAAGGAATCTCCCTTGGAACTTCATGCTTACACCGACAGATTATGGGGGATGCAACTTGGACAGAAAGTCTACATCTGGTGGATGTCAATTCCTGGGAGATCGGTTGATCTCATGGCAGTGCAGGAAACAAGTCACCATGTCCACCTCCACAGCAGGGGCCGAGTACATTGCTGCATCCAGCTGCTGCTCTCAAGTGACATGGATCCAGCATCAGCTGCTGGATTACGGTTTGAATTTCTATGGATCAACGATCAAATGTGATAATGAGGCGGTCGTTGCAATTGTTAAAAACCCGGTCCAGCACTCAAAGACCAAGCACATTGACATCCGAATACATTTTATTCGTGATTGTTATGATCGTAAGCTTGTCGACATAAAAAGGGTCCATACTGACTATAACTTTGCAGATCTCTTTACTAAAGCTTTTAGTCATGCCCGATTTTTGTTTGTTGTTGAGTCATTGGGCATGATCTCTTTTGAGTAAATCTTATCTTTTAAGTTTTTAAAACTGTAAATATTTTTCAAATATGTCACAATTTTAGAGGGAGAAAATTGAGTTAAGTTTAACTCACCAAAAAGATTTTGAATTTACTTTTAGAAAAACAAAAATCAAGTCACTTGACTTAACAAAAAGATTTTAATTTTTATATATAATATTAATTTCTTCCTTACTCCTATTTAAGAAAATTCAAAAAGTGGTGTCCCGCTTAGAGGGAGCTTCTTCGTAGAGGGAGTCGTATATTTAAAATTTTCAAGTTTTGAGAATTTGATCCGATCATTTGGAAAGTGATAGTACATTGGTTTGTAATGATTCTAGCGCGCTAAAAGAATAGAACAAAAGGCTATAAGATCATTCATAGATGTGTAGGTAGGCTTGACAAACAAGTGTCGAATGATATAAACCTAAACTCCTACCGGTACTAGTGGATATACGATTATGAAACGGTTGCATGATTTCGTAAAGTCATATTCATGAAGGCAAAAATGTAACTATACATGTCATACCCAAGCCTCTCTTTACCTAATCACAGTAGTCTTATGAAAGTCAGTGTCAATTTTTATTTTCATTGAGTTAAGAAAAGAGTCAAGTAAAAAGTCAAGAAAAGCAAGAAAAAGAAAACAAAAGAGTCAGAAAAACAAAAGAAAAAAAGACAGAAAAGGAGTCAGCCCTAGGAATTTTAACTTCGGTTTTATTTCTTCATTTATTTTCGACTCAAGCCTTGGACTTTCTACGTTTGTAGTCATACAAGATCTGATTGTTAAGGCTCTGAGTCTTCTGCTTTGTTTTATTTTCTTTCTTTTGTTCAAGCCTTGGACTTTCTCTACGCGATAATATGGTATTATCCGACCTGATTGTTATGGCCTGAACTTCTGCTTTATTTTAATCTTTCTAGATCAAGTCAAGTGTGCAAAGCACAAAGTGTCATGTGTACAGTGTACAATAAGTCAAGTGTGTTAATAAGAGTACTGTGATCAACTAAGAAAGGTTTAAGTCAAGTTGAGGTGATATGTTAACACAAAGTAGGCCCGAGATATGATGGAATCAGTAACATGTCTGATTAAGTGGGAACCAGATAAGCACCGTACCTAATTGTACTTTAAATGTGTTATTTTTGGCATCAAAACACTTGTCAGTTAAAAAGGAGGACAATATCTACAGTCAATGATGAACTTGTGTCACAATAACTTTAAAATGGAAATGCGATCTAGGGCTTTGCAAATCAATATGATTCCATGTCGTGATCGTTCTTTGTAAATTAACTAAAGAAAAAGAACTATGTAAATTAATTTAATATTATTGTTTTTAACTTTAAAATGTTTTAATTTTTTTTTAAATCTATTTTGTTTTTAATTTCTAAAATATTAAGTATCTGCATACTCTAATATTTTAAATTTTATTTTTATTTATTTTATTTTATTTTATCTTTAATTTTAATTTTAATTTTAATTTTATTTTTGACTTTATTTTAGTGTCTTCTTTTATTATGTTTTGTTTTGACAAAAGAGATCGATCGTGCAAACGTTAACGTTTATGAACCAAGTAGGATCACCAGCTAACAATAAGAATACTTTCAAGTATTCTTATTGTTGTATCTTTATCCCAAACTCGAAGGATGCATGCCACGTCAAGGAATATTCCTTGTGTTCGTCCTCTAGGCTTTCATAACTTAGTTCCAAATTTTCAAGAGTTTCCTTCAATGGAATTGTTTTGAGTCTTTCTAGTGTATGCGCCCATTGCCTATCATCTTTACCACATAGTTTTGAACCCAAAACTTTTATGGTTAACGGAAGACCCGCAGCGTAAATTACAACTTCACGTGAATGCTTTTAATATGCTAGAGTTGGAACATCTTTCCCAAATGCATGCCTACTAAAAAGACGAATTGCTTCCTCCTCCGATAAAAGGCTGACATCATGTATCCATTTCATGTTATGTTCTTTGAGCACCTCTTCATCTCTGGTTGTAATTATAATTCTACTTCCAGGCTTGAACCAAGTAGGATCACCAGCTAACATCTCAAGCTGGTCTCTACGATCCACATCATCAAGAACAACAAGAACTCTTTTACTAAGCAACCTCTTTCTCATTAAGTTTTTCCCATCATAAACACCACTTATACTAATGCTTTTATCATTTAATACATCACTAAGGACTTGTTCTTGCAACTTCTCCAAACCTAACCAAGAGGCTTTATCCCTCACATCCTCAACAAAACTTTTACCTTCAAAATTAACGGATATTTTATCAAAAATAGCTCGGGCTAAAGTTGTCTTCCCTGCACCTCCCATGCCCTTGATCCCTACTATGCGAACATCCTTCAAACCAACCTTTAAATATGCATCGAGATCTTGCATCCTTCGTTCCATGCCTATTAAATTTTCATCAACGTTCATATCAAAGGGACGTAATTTGAGTGAAACCCACTCAACAATTAATTCTATAACTTTAGCTTCATGCCTGTAAATCACAAAAGAAGATTTAGTTAGCTTGCTAAAGAACCCACATGAATAACTATTTTTCACGTCTATACACACTAATTAAGAATGTCAATTATTTCTCTGTAATTAATAAATGGGTTGATTTGGGTAAAAACAAATATACGTTTAGGTCTACTCAAATTATACAAAGGGTTTAGGCGAGCAACCACTGTTGTCATCGCCTTCTCTATCACCATTACCAGTACTGCTGTTGTGATCACGACCATGGTCACCAATGGTAATACTTGTTGGTTCCGCCTTTTTTGCTAGGGTCTCCACCATGAATACTTGTGTCATTAGTCGCCATAAATAAATGTAGCCCACGACTTATTTCAGCCAAACTGATTTTACTTGTGTCACTAGTGATACTTTTGTAAATCTGCATGTTGATCCAAGCTCATTGATGTGCAAAAAGTAGTTATTAATTTATTAACTAAATAAACGTTAATCTAGACACTAAGTAATAAATTCTACACTCTTAAACTTAACTAAACTGTCAACCGGTAAGCACACATATGCATCGAATAAATAACAAGAAACCTCTTAATCATAAACCATAACAAAAACAAAGTCCAAACTAAAATCCAACATTAACAAAAGTTCATCATAAGCCTAGGCGGTCTAGGGGTTTAGCCAACAACCATACTGTTAGGTCCTTTTTGTATGTTTTAGTCTTTTGTATTGGTTCACTTTTCACCCAACACTTTTATCTTTTACTTTCTCTTCCCTCTCATCTTCAAACATTCAAACCCTAAAATCTCTTCAAATTCTTCACCGATCCTCCTGTTTATTCTCCAATATGCCGTTGAATCCAGATTATCCACCCTCGGTATAGCATCAGAACCCCATAAATCCTTTCATCTTTATGTTTCTGGGTTCACAGAGATCGAGGCGGCGGTTCTTATGAACCGCCTGCTAGATCTGAGTATAGATCTTCATGATTTGGGTTGCTATCATGTTCAGATTCTGTTTTTAGACTTTAGATCTTGTTTATCATCATTATTAATTAGTTTTTAGGATTGATTTGAAAAGTTTGTAGATTTAGGTCTTTGTTCAAACATTCAAGTGTTCAATTGACCATGAAGATATAAGGGGTTTGCCTTCAAACTTTCCAGAACCCTAATTCAGATCTGGGCGACACCAAAGAAAAGGAAAAGGAATCAAACATTCAAGTGTTTGCTTGAAAGGAGGTTTCGCTTCGCATGAACATGCGAAGCGAAACACCATCTGTTTCGCTTCTCATGGTCATGCGAAGCGAAATGAGCCCTCAAGCGAAAAACCAACACTTGGAAATTTTTTGGAATTAAAAGTCTGATAAAGCTACTAAACTGCTTGGACATAAATGGACTGTTTGGACTCCTGGACAATTTTTTTTTTTTTTTGGACTTGATCTTTGTACTTTGTGGATAAATTGACTTGTTAATAGATAACTTTGTTAACTTATTAAAACTAAAATTATACTTAAACTTTATTAATTGAAGTAAATTAGTTAACTTATGTAGATGTAAATACTTAATGCTTATGTACATAACCTTTATGTTTATGTTTTAACTTAATGATGATTCTCATGATCTCTTGGTTTAAATTTCAGGGACATAACAATTTTTGTGCTCTCGGGCTGCCTAAGACAAAGGCTGACAAAGTATTCACTTCAATGGTCAAAGGGCTCAAGCAATCACCACTTGCCTATGCTATCACCGCCAATCCAGCCGTTTACTATAAATGGATCTTGGACTTCTAAGCATTTGCCAAGATTGCTGTTGATTCTCTATCCTTCACAAAAATTGTGGCAAGAAAGGAGTTGATAATTACAGAAGCATACATTAGACGGGTGTTAAAGATTGCTGACCAGCCAGATTATACGTATGAAAAGGGAAACAAGAAGAAGCTGGTTGGTTTTGTTGAACAGATGGGATACGAAGGAGCCTCGAAAAGAGTCATCTTCCGGAGGTTTTTATTCCACATAGTCACCCATTTTCTGACTGATATTCGTGGAGGATTCGACAGTATGAGTACAGACTGGGTTCGTATTATGTTTGCATTGACTAATAGAGAGAAGTTCAACTCCTCTCGAAGGATATTCTTGTGCATGCTGGAAACATAAAGAGTGGTGCTACATGGCTCATGTACCCGAGATTCGTACAGCTGCTTTTAGACAATTTAATTCCAAATGTTCCACAATCGAGGACCAACAAGGCCAAGGACAAGAAGTCACTTCCTGAGCCGTAACATGTGAATAAGATTAAAACTTCGGTTTTCAGTGTGTTGCTTAGCACCAAAGGGAGGGGGCATCAGTATCAAGGACCAAGGCCGGGTCCTAAGTTTGGTTTATTTGAGGAGACAGAGCCTGCCGGGGAAGAGGCGTCTACTGAGGGTGAAGATGATGATGAACCCGTAGTTGAAGGTGAACAAGATTCCAGTGATGAGCCGGCCGAGGATCGAACAAAGGCCAAGCATGACTTGAAGAGGAAAGTGGCTGAAAAGGGCAAAGTGATAGAACTTGAGGAGGAAGAAGAAGACCAGCCGCCCCTGAAGCGCTTGAGGAAACTTGGGGACTCCTAGAAGTCAACCAAGTTTCTTGTCAAGTCTCCCTCACAAGACAAACCACCCGACCAACCAAAAATCACCAAAGAAGCCCTGGCCCAAGCCCTCAAAACACTAGACGTAACCAAGATACAAATCCCTACCTATAAGCCACCAAAAACCAGAAAGAAAACCAAAGCCAAGAAAACCAAGACCCTACTCCATGACTCACCAGAATCCTCACCTGAACCCTCACCAACAGACCAACCAATTTCAATATTCCTACCCCAAATACCTTCCTTACCACACTCACCACCACAACAACAAACCCAACCCGAACCTTCTCAAGTCTCAACACCACCTACCCAAACAACCACATCCATATCACCTCATCAGTTTTCAGCTTACCAATACAAACAACAAGCTTACGGAGCAAAACCGTCATTACCTCCCCAACCCAAACCTTCACACCACCTACAACACAACCAACACCACTCACCACTACAACTTCACCAATCATTACCCAAGCCATCACCCTACCTTTGCCAACAACCTCACCACCCATCATGTCCACCACCCCACCATCCACCATTATCTCACCAAAACCCATTTCCCGAGGGATGTCTTCGACACCTCCAGATCCTATCCTCGATAGGATCGTCGCACTGGAGGAATCCGAGGGCGGAAAGAGAAATTGTGCTCCTTAAGTTCATTAAGGAA
Source organism: Bidens hawaiensis (assembly GCF_021521415.1). Lineage (NCBI taxonomy): Eukaryota > Viridiplantae > Streptophyta > Magnoliopsida > Asterales > Asteraceae > Bidens > Bidens hawaiensis. The sequence continues at coordinate 55,672 of NW_027494639.1, forward strand.
ATGAAACAAAAGGCGTTTGAGGATGAAGAAGGAAAGGCGGCTCTGAGGGAAAGGATAAGGGTGTTGGAGGAGTAGAAGGAGGCAAGTGACGCTCTTGCTGAAAATCAAAGATTGTTGACAAACACCTTCCACACCCGAATCCAGAATCTACAAGCGTTAATGAACCGTGAGGCCTCTGAAAACGCTAATCTGAGAGCAGATCACACAAGACTTGGAGATAGGCTGACTACACTTGAAAGAGACTTGCCAAGTGCTAGTGCTCTTAGATCTAGTGTAAACAAGAAGATATAAGATACAACGAGAATGTGGGATGTTGAAAAGGAAGCTACAAACTCAAGAGTTGCAAATTTGGAAAATTAGCTTGCTTCCTCCGCCTTTCTCGATACGTTTAGAGCAGAAGTGGAGGCCATACAAGGAAAGATAAAAGAGCAAGATCGTCTGAATGAGCTATAGCTCAAGACAAATGAAGACATGGTAAGCAAGTACCAGGCGGCCTCAGACCTCATCTCATGGGCATTCAAGAAGATGAATTTCATGGTCTGGAGGATAGGCTTGACGCCGTGTTTGGAACTTGGAGAAGGTCTGGTGAGACTTCTCAATTCGGTGGTTCATAGCCTGCCGCAGGTCCTTCTGTGACCATGCGAGGAGTTCAAGCTGTAGTATCTAAAGGAGAGGTTAGTACAACAAGGCGGCCAGTCTAGCGGTGTTGGTGGTGGATATGATGGTGATGATGATGGTGATGAAGAAGATGATGATGAGGAAGAAGATGACGACGATGATGAAGTTCATGATAGTTTTGATGAAGATGACGATAATTATGATGAAGGTGGAGCAGGTGGAGACGGAGGGGCCGGGGGCAGCAGGAGGTGGAGGTGGAGATAACACTCAATCACCTCCACTAGCTCAACATGACGTTCAAGACCCTGCTGCTCACGACTCTGCTGGCAAAGTCTGGGAACACGACACACAGATTACTGACATGTATAAAGATTTATTTCCTGATGACTTTGTAGATGCTATGGATGACTTTATCGAAGCAGGAAAGAACTTGGAGCAACTTATTGATCAGAATACGGAGGCGAGGGTTGAAGACGATTACATCAATTACTCACCAAATCCAGACACTCCTCCTGCTCAAGTTCAGGCTACGGAGACTCCTGCTGCTGATCCCGTCTCCACTCTAACAGATGATCTGACACAGGAACTACTAAAGAGAAAGAGAAAGAATCATATAGTGTCAAGTCTTGCATGCGCCAACGATCTCATCTATCCTTACCACGATGATTCGCTGACTGTATATGCAAAGTATAATAAGGAGAACGCGTGTTCGGCGATTAGGCGATATAGTGGTGATCTAATTTATCTCAACCATCATGAGCTGAAGTCACTACCAGAGCTTGACCTCAATTATCTTCGAAAAGCTCTAGGTCATGGTGCGGTTGGGAGCACTCTGGATAGTTGGATCCCAGATTATCTTCATCGACAGTCGAAGGTCGATTACAAGGAGTTTGAGCCAAATAAGAGTCGGAAGTACAAGAACCCAAGAGACCCAGTCACTGGAGAGCCACGAACCATGTGGAGATACAGGGCACCAAAGAATTGTCATATCATCTACCATGGAGAGCCCTTTGTTCCCAACATCCTCCGAGACTTCACAGGCTGGGAATTTGACAACACAACAGGGGAGGCCATCATACGCTGCAAAGATCTGCCTGAGATTCGCGTATTTGACGAGCATGAGCTAATGGGGTTGCATATAGAAGATATCAAGAAGTTCTACAACTCACCCCTGGGAACCGTCGAGGACATTGGTCATCAGAACACAGACCGGATGGTGGAAGCCTTCAACAAATTTGTTAGAAGAGTTGTTGAACTTCCACTACCCGAGGACGGCTGGCTAGATTATGACACCGACGGGTTCCAATACTAAAGACTAGAGGGAGATTGTTAGGCCCCTTTTGTATGTTTTAGTCTTTTGTATTGGTTCGGTTATGTATTTGGGGCCGATTGGTCATTTTGTATGTATTGGGCCACGGTCCATTGTAAAGAAGCCCATTGGGCCTTAGTGAATATAATTCATGCTTCTCATGCATGCCACCCTATAAATAGGGAGCATGCCATGAGAGAAATAACCTTTTGCAAAAAAATCTAATTACACACTTTCTCTCCTTCTCTCGGCCCTCTCTTTCTCTCTTATTACACTCAACCGAACATAATCTCTAGATCCGAGACCTCTTGGTTGCTTAGTGTGATTTCCTCTAGCACTAAGTTAGGTTGATCCAAAGACGACGTTAGATCCACCCGAATAGGGACCTACACATACTCAAGAACAAAAGAAAATAAATTGGTTCAAACAAAAATTCATGACGAAAATAATATATTCAAACCAAATAAATAATAATGATGTTTTGATAAGTAGGTGTTGAAACCGGATGCTCTCTACTCGAACCAACGGCCTTCCTCTTCTTGTTTCTTTCTTTTTGCGTGCTGTCCCCTTTGTCTGATTTTCTCACCTGATGCGTAGGGGTCTCCTCCTCATATTATCACTAAAACCTTTTTTATATTAATAATTATTGCCGACATTCCAATTACTGAAACAAAACCCTTTCTTTTTTTTTCTTTGTATTCAGCCTACATCATGTGTGCAAAGCTCGTTGATCCAGTCCATGTTCAAAAGCACTAAACAAGCCCAATATAATAAACTCTATAGCCTACTACATTATTTCTTGGTTCCTGCCTACATCAAATATATTGTTGGAAGGGTTACATAATATTATTATATTTTAAATGTAAAGCAAAGAATTCAATCACTAAAATCACTTAAACGTTATGTGTTAAAATAGTAGAATTCTATTTATAATAAAATTATAATAACATATCAGATATATTAATTTTTCATGAACTTAGTTTAGTATTGATAAATACTCTTTTTAGCTCGTTGACTCATGAAATCTTTAAAAACTCGCATATGAACCAAATATTAATAATATTCAATAAAAACTTGGCTCACAAGCACTTAAAAGTGTAGAGAATATTTATGTAATAATATGTATATTTTAGACCATATCACTCATTTTCATTCAACCCGTTATGACCCAGCCCGACCTGGCCGTCCGTTTGCGTTGCTATTATCCATACAATTTGGAATGCAAGTCTTTTACATTATAATTTGCCAATAGAACATGAGATGCCATAGTGTAGATATAATGAAGAATTACCCATTAGCAGTGTTCCTCACGTCCAAACCAAACAAATTGGCTGCTTCTTTAAGAGCCTTTCTCCATTTTCCAACCTCTGATTCATTCTTATGTGTGGCAAGGGCTTCCCCAACTGATCCAGCTTGTTTACGCACATCAGAAGGATCCACATCATAGAACACGGGAAAAGCAGTATGCCCATTGGTCTTAATGCACTCCATGATCTTCAGAAGCTCGTTTAAGCACCATGATGAAGATGCGTAGCGTTTGGAAAACACAATAATATAGAATCTGGAATCTTCAATGGCTTGTAAGAGCTCTTCACTGATCTCTTTTCCTCTCTCAAGTCTCTCGTCATCCTTGAAGGTGTAAATACTTTGTCGATCAAGAGCAGCATAAAGATGATCAACAAAAATCTTGCGTGTGTCTTCACCACTAAAGCTCAGAAACACATTATATTTGTAGCTTTTGTTGTGATCACATGAACTTGAAGAAGCCATCGATCGAAGGTATGCTAATACTTGACAAATCTATGAAGTGCAAACCTGACCTATGAAGTGTAACCGGTTGTCAGGTGATTAGTTGGTTAGCATGTGCTTCACTGAGTAATTATATTGATCCCCTCTTGAAAGGGGGGAAACAAACAGAGACAAATTTAAAATCTGTGAGCATTAAGTTTGAAAAAGACAAGCGAATATCTTCCAGAAATGTTTAAACAGGTGTAATTTTGAAATCTGTAAATTATAATGTTATAATTAGGCTGAAATCAAAGAAAATCACAGCAGTTGACTTTCCATAATATGTATAAAAAGGATGCGATTCTGATCTCATTACTCTGGAGATTTTAGAGAGGATATGGACACGATGGGCACACTTTGAAAACACAGAAATGCGGTTTAATTTTACGGTTTACATGTGTTGGTATTCCAGTATTAGAACCGGAAATAATAAAATAGAAACAATAAATGATAACGGTGAACCGGGCTTGTGTTTGACACAATTCCCTTAAACAGATTCGCGGTCTGTTCCCAGGGTACTCCGGTTCAAAGCAGTAGCGGACTGCCGAACTTGATCACTTGTCTGAAACGAAACCGTAATAATGCTGCAGCGGAGAGGACGAGAGAGTTGTGTGTTTTCTCGGGTTGTATGAAATGAAGCATTTCATCTAGTTTTATAACAATAAAACTCATAACTTATTGTTGACCATTAGTGCATAATAATAACTAGTAATTATCATAATAATGGTCATTAGTACAATGAAACTGAAAGATAATAATCATTACTGATTAATGATCATTAATATCATTGACTATTCAGTTAAGAGAAACTGAAATTTAGTAATCATTACTGAATAATGATCATTAATGTCATTGACTTTCAGTTACGAAATGCACCAGCGAGCAGTCTCAAAAAACAAGTGCAAAAAAAAAACTACCTCACGCGAGCCCAGGTTTTCGGAGTTGCATTCGTGTCCGCGGGATGTGCGGGCACGCACGAGCTCGAAGAATTTAAGTCCAGAAACCCAATTTTGCATCAACAGTTGACCTTTGGTCAAACTAATGAATTCTTGATTTAATTGCTCATGGTATAAGAAGTTTAGGAGATGTGTATAAGCTTGTTTCAATGATTATAACTACCTAACAATCATTAAGAAACTAAATAGGGAAATGACTATAATACCCCTGTATATATAAAACCTGTCTAACAGTTCTCATGTACTAACAGTCACACTGCGTCCTTCATGTATTTGAGTAACTAAACAGCAATACAATCTAAAGATCGGATCGACATCATCCACTAGCAGTTGATAAGTTATCAGTTAAGCAAAATCAGAGCAGAATACACCAGAAGCACAGGTAATTAACACGTTACACATTTGATTCTGATTAAAAAAGATATATATATATATATATATATATATTAAGCATGTGCCCTGCACCAGTTAAAATAAGAATATTTTGAACTTTACTTCCTGTTGACTTTACTTTAGTCAAATACTAGTTGTTTTACTAATTTACCCCTAAGCCATTGCTTAGTTGCAATTCTCCAATTTCATTGAGGAAAAAGTTATTTGGTGGAGTTCCAAACTTCTATTGACTTGATTTTGTATTATAGGATGGTTTATGGTAAGTTCAGAAGCTTTTTGATGGTTTTTGACAAAAAGGATATTTTGGTTATTATGGAACAGATGGTCAAAACTGGCAATTCTATTAGGTTTGACTTTTTTGGTGTCAACTTTGACTTCTGGAGGAACTATGAAAGTCAACAGAATGTGTATATAAAGATTTGGAAATCTATTGGTCATAAAAGCTGAACAAAAAATTGCTATGACCATAAAGGGTAATCTCGTCTTTCTGAAAAAAGTTTAAGTCGAGAATTCTTTGTCCAAATCTGAAATTTCAGTTAAATCTGAATTTCTATTGGCCAGAGTTGACTTTCGGAGAATGTGGACTTCTTTGGTTAATAAGTCAAAACTTGGTTGAACAAGAGCTGGAACTGTTTCCTGATGGCGAATAGTATAGTTAACAGAGTTATGCTTGAGAAATGGGGTGTCATGGGTTTATCTAAATGGTAAAACGAGAAACAGGAATTAGATAAGCCCGGAATAGGGCCCAATTGATCAGTTAGAGTGGGTTGAATGAAACACGAAGGAAATATAGTGAGACCTAGTTAGAGATTGGTTGAATAAAAACAATTGAGCCTGGTTTAGTCAAGTGTTGCAGTGCAAACAGTTCTGGGCTAGTTATGTTACACTGGCTATTAATTAAAAAAAACAAAATATTAGAGCCCAGAGGAGCATTGCTAATTGCCGATGCCTTTGTACTCGTTTATGTGTGCCGAGAATAAGCAGTATTGCGATCGCCGGCCCTGGAACATACATTGGAATTACAATTCTAAGTGGGCCATTTTTTGATTATTTTGCATTTTAGAGTTGCGATTTTGATTTGTCATAAAACGTATGTCTTTAGGTTTGGTTTATTCGAACATCTTGCTCAGTTTCTTTGTCCCAAGAAAGCTTTATCATTATTTAACAGGTGTTTGTATTTCAGGCGCATTTCGTCTTAAAAGAACACGTGAGGAAGTTAATTGGAGAAACCGAGGTCAAACTCTTTCACTATTATTAATACTGAATTTGTAAGTAACACTAAGGGTATGTTTGGCAAAACTAGCTGGTGGCTGGAAGCTGGTGACTGGTGTCTGGAAGCTGGTAGCTAGATGCTATAGTTTTTAGATATATTTAAGTGTTTGGCAGAGTAGCTGGATCTTTTATAAATGTATAAAATGACCAAAATTGGCATAATTAAAAAACAATAGTATTAAATATACTTATTTTGGAAGGTTATTTAAGTAATTAAAATACTAAAAGCTCGTAGCCCTTTTCAAACGCTACTAGTTGGAGCATTAAGCTTTTTCTCATGACCTAAAAGCTTCAAGCTCCTTCCAACCAAACAAGGCTTTTAATAAAGTATGAGCTTTTTCTTAAAAGCTTGAAACCCCTAAAAGCTCCTTGCCAAACATACCCTAAATGACTAAATTATAATGAAAACAGGATTTCAGGCGGTTTCCTACTCTGCAAACCGCTCTCCCTGCCGCTGCGGGTGAAGCATTGGAAAAGTTTCGTGAAGAGAGTAAAAAGACAGTTTTTATTTTTAGACTAGTAAAAATGGAGTCTTCATATCTGACCGTCAATTTTTTTCCGGAAGCTTACAAAATGGGGCCCACTCCTTAACCTGGAGACTGCAAAAACCCACCTGGTCCAGACCCATACCCTTAGTTGACCGATATGCAGAAGCATATTTCAGAAGGATCAGATCAAACGTGTCATTGTATATTGGTATGGTATCGGATACACTGAGGAGCATGATACCCAAAGCGGTTGTTTATTGTCAAGTTAACGTGGCTAAGCAAAATCTATTAAGTTACTTCTACACGCTGGAAGTCAATCAAACTTGCAATGCTTGACTAATGAAAGTCAACTAATTCTAATGTGTAAAACTTTATAAGAAAACATTATTATGCATTAAGTTGTCTATTCAAATGAAAAAGAAAACATAGCGCTTCGTTCATTTATCCAAAACATATATCAACTTACAAGAAGATTCATTAATACTAATGTTCAACAAAAATTATAGAACAAAAAGGTTTTGAAGTTAGCATATGAGCAAGTTATTCATTTCCGTGGACTGTCCACTGTTTCTTTGCATTGGTGTAGATAATAGATCCTACAACAGAAAAGAAAAACATAGACGTTTAAAATATATAATCTCAAGATCATTGTCAAGTCATTTAAGTTATTCATCCAGTTGTATTTTTAGTTGAGTTAGAATAAGAGAAACAAATATCTTCCAGAAATGTTTAAACATGCGCTAGCTAGAAATAAGTATAATGTAATGTTTGTAATTAGATTAAATTCAAAGAAAATCACAGTAGTTTGACTTTCCATAATAGTCAAACTGTGTTCCCTAGTTTAAATATAACAGAAAGCTATGTATAAAAGGATGGTTTAATATTAAGGGTTCATCAATTGACAGTTGACCTTTGGTCAACCTTTGAATTCTTAAACGTAGACGCAGAAAGGTCAACTTTGAATTCTTAAACGTAGAACCAGGTGATTTGTGATCAGTTCAGCAACATCAGAAGCACAAGTAACCTATTTTTCATTAAGTTTTTCCCTTCTTGGATACCACTTACGCTAATGTCTTTACTCTTTAATGCATCTCTAAGAATTTGTTCTTGCAACTTCTCCAAACCTAACTGTTTTCCCTCACATTCTCAACAAAGCTTTTACCTTCAAAATCAGTGGATATTTTATCAAAAATAGCTCGGGCTAAAGTTGTTTTCCCTGCACCTCCCATGCCCTTAATCCCTACCATGCGAACATCCTCCAAACCGATCTCTAAATACCGATCAAGATCTTGCACCCTTTGTTCCATGCCTATTAAATTTTCATCAACGTTCATATCAATGGAACGTAACTCAAGCGAAACCCAATCAACAATTAACTCAATGACTTTAGCTTCATGCCTATAGAACACAAAAGAGGATTCAATTAGCTTGATCAAGAACCCACATGAATAATTATCACTAAGCATGTCAATTTGACTCTATAACCAATACATGGGTCGATTTGGGCAAACAATACATTCAAGTTCATCTGGCTCTACCCAAAGTATACAAAGTGTTAGAACGGGATGCTCAGAACACATTAGTTAATCTATAATGCGTCCGGGCGAGCAACCACTACCATCACCATCACTCCGTCAACACCCTAACCGCCACCGTCGCATACAACACCACCGTTGCAATCACGACCATGGTCACCGCAGATAATACCCGCTGTTGCCGCCTCTCCACCGTGAATACCTGGTGTTACTAGACATATAAAAAGATGTAGCCTGATCACCTATTTTGGTACTTATATTTATAAAACGACTAATTTCAACCAAACTGATTTTAGTCTGAACCATGATCCCGAGCTCAATTTCATTCAAACCAGTTATGGCCCAATCCAATTCGGCCCCTCGTTCTCCTGGCATTATACACAAACTGAAAAACAAGTACCCATTAGCAGTGTTCCTCACATCCAAACCAGACAAACCGGCTGCTTGTTTTAGAGCCTCTCTCCGTTTTCCAACCTCTGATTTATTCTTATGTGTAGCAAGGGCTTCTCCAACTGATCCAGTTTGTTTGCGGACATCAGAGGGTTCCACATCGTAGAACACGGGGAAAGCAGAATGCCCATTGGTCTTAATGCACTCCATGATCTTCAGAAGCTCGTTTAAGCACCATGATGAAGATGCGTAGCGTTTGGAAAAAACAATAATATAGAACCTGGAATCTTCAATGGCGTGTAAGAGCTCATCACTAATCCCTTTCCCTCTCTCGAGTCTCTCATCATCCTTGAATGTGTAAATACCTTGTCGATCAAGTGCAGCATAAAGATGATCAACAAAGGTTTTGCGTGTGTCTTCACCACTAAAGCTCAGAAAGACATTATACTTGTAGCTCTTGTTGTGACCACATGAACTTGAAGAAGCCATTGAATGTATCCTATGCATGAGAGATCATAAAAGATCAGACCTTTTTGAAGAATTATTCACCAGTAAAGAAAGTAGGATAAATTGAATGTTTTAACTACAGCATGTGTATTAGGATAAAATGCTATTAAAGATGTCAATACAATGTCCGCATAATGAATTTTCAAAATCTTTTTACTTTTTGGAATTAATCTGTCTTACTTTCTTAACTACAAATTGAAGGGTTAATCCTAATTGTTCTTGTTAGAAAATAAAGTAAATTATAAATATTTCAAAGGATCGGATTATCATCATTTCCCAAAATAGAAGATGTGTACAACAATATGACAGCAAAGATTATAACGTTAGAGGCTGGAATCAAGGGATATTTTTTTACTTTTATTTGTTTTTTCCTTGTTAAAGGTCAACACCTTTGTTTGTTTAATTACTTGTCTTGTACCTTTATAAAATAACAAAAGAAAAGTAAAATAAAATAACACGTAACGGGATTTGTTTGTTTAACACGCCACGGGATTTGTTTGTTTAATTACTTGTCTTGTTAAAGGTCAACGCCTATGTTTGTTTAATTCCATGTTAAAGGTCAACACCACGAGTTTGTCTTGTACCGAGGATTCTTTTGTGTTTTATTACTTTTGTTTAATGTTTAATTACTTGTCTTGTTAAAGGTCAACACCTTTGTTTGTGGTGCAGGGTACAAGACAAACTCATGGTGTTAATTACTCGGTACAAAATGCCATGCCCCTCAAAAGACTTCTGGATCGTGATGCAGGGCACTTGGGGAGAAATCGAGTGAATTGATCCCAATCCCATGACGTGTGCAGCTATTATCAAAACATACAACATAATCAGGTCTGAACAAAAATTATTTCAATTCCTTATCGCTTTAGAACGGAAATATGATCATATAAAGAGGGAAGTTTTGAGATGGGATCCCATACATACCCTCACCAGAACATCTTGGGTGCGGATGTATCATCACAGCAAGGAGTGGCGGCTGGGTTGGCTACCACCAGACCAGGGGAACCGATCGGAACCAGGTTTGTATCATAAGGGCACTACTGCTCAGACCAGGGGTGAAAATCGAATGGGCCATCATCCCGGGAAGATAAATCACAATTAAAATGCAGTCATTGCGGGATGTCGAAAGAAAAAATTCGTTGGAGAGGGAAGCTGCGGGTTTGGTGGTTTTGCAGGTTCCACCGGAGAAGAAGCAGCTGGCACTCCGTGGGGATCTCAAACCCAATCTGGAGAAATTGCACGTCCGTCTTCTTTTATTAGCATATTGTGCAATATGATGCATGCATATAATATGCTAGAGATCATGGGTTTTTTCATTGCACGAACCGGTCGACTAAGTATGCACCATCTACCCTTTAAGACACCGAAAGCTCTCTCGACATCTTTTCTTGCCGATTCTTGCAACTTCTTGAACGTCTTTTTCTTGACCTTGACAGGAAATGAAAATGCTTTCACAAAAACAGACCATGCCGGGTAGATACCATCGACAAGAAAGTAGCCACGTCTGTAATATCTCCCGTTGACAAAATACGGACAGAAGGGTGCGGTACCATCTGTAACGCTTTGAAACAACGGTGATGTGTATAGAACACTGATGTCGTTGTTTGAGCCAGGAACACCAAAATAAGAATGCAAAATCCATAAATCATTTGACGCAACCGCTTCAAGTACGATAGTCGGTCGTTTGATATCACCCCTAACATACGCCCCTCGAAACTCCCGTGGATAATTCCTCCATTCGATATGTGTACAGTCGATGCTACCGAGCATCCCTGGAAAATGCCATCTAGCCTCATGCGCGGCGTAAAGACGTGTAATGTCATGTCTTGTTGGTTTTTGTAGAAACTCTTTGCCATACAATTTAATAATCGCGTTACAAAAGAATTGCAGACATTCACGTGAAGTTCTCTGAGACATTTGTAAGTATTCATCGAATTGATCGGGTGGGTTACCTGTCGCTAATTGACGAATAGCGGATGTGCATTTTTGAAGCGCCGTAAAACTTCGTTTGCCCCTCGCATCGTAAGATTCTTGAAACCATTCTTCGCTTGCTTCGACGTCCGCTACAATCTTTAAAAATAAAGATTTCGGCAAATGAAACCGATCCCTGAACGTCTCGTCATTGTATTTCGGTTCCTCCACAAAATAGTCCTTCATTAGCACTTCGTGTGCATGTATACGATCACGATCCACCATTTTTTTCTTTGGACGGCTCGGGCCTTCGAGTTCGTTATATAACAACGGGAACCATTCAACAATGTCATCGTCCGAAGAAGAAGAGCTATCGGTGTCTAGAGGAAACGAGTTGCTCGGAAAATCCATATTTTTTTGTATTGAATTGAAGTGGTGAAGAAATAGGTTTTTGTAGTAGAAGATTGAGAGTGTTTTGAGTTGGATTTGATTTTGAGTTGGATATAAATGGTTGTTAATTTATATTGTTTATTTATTTATTTTTTTTTACACCCAACGGTCGGATTCCTTGGTATTCACCACGTGATGGCCATCACGGCCGGACCCCCATCACGCGTGATGGGGGGACCGGCGGCGGTGTTCGTGAGGCCATCACGCGTGATGGCACTTGTATAACGGACCACCCCCGCCCCCTCTTATTAGAGCATTCTCATCCTACCCCCTATCTCTAAACCAAAAATTACACTAAAACTCACAACATTTTCTCTCTCCATTTCAATTAAATAATACTTTTTATACCTTTTATCATTACCTTTTCTCTTTCCGTTACTCACAACCACTTTCAAAATATATTAAAAAATTATAGGGGATGAAAAGTAGCTTTTCAAATATACAAAAAAATCACTATTTTTTCTAAAATATAAAAACTCTTCACTCACAACACCAACACCATGAATCACTCTCTAAATTATAAAAACACCCCTCACATAAAATAAGGGGTTTGATGAGAATACTGTTAGATAACATATTAAGAATCTTCTTAAATTCTTCAAAGCTCTTCACTTCCCTCACGGATAGACATGGCTGAATTACCTATAAATAAATTTATAGAATATGTAAGTAAATAGATAATTTATAAATACTCATGTATTCGTGTATTCAAAGTTTAAATTCTGTTAGTTTATAATTCGAATGTATAATTCCTAGACTTTATTATTTTATAAAAGTTTAAAATTCAAATTATTAAATATCATACAACTATAATTGTATTTAGTAAAATGTGTAAGTAAATAAATGGTAAAGTTAAAATATAAAAGACAACAAAAATGAGAAGTGTGAGAATGAATCTAATTCATTGATCTTAAAATTGAATTGTATAGATTAATTTAAGAAAAATAAATTGATGAGAAGAGCATAAAGGTAATAACTCACTTTTGTTGACATTCTCTTTCCACATGCAAGACACATGTTAATTCCCCCATTATTTTAAAACGTCCATAGCTTTTTCATGCTACATTTTTTTTAAATCTCACTATAATAACAAGCGTTTTTTTATCTTTAATATGAGTATTATATTGTTATATAGCAAGCGTTTTTTTATCTTTAAAAAAATAATGTTGCATGAAAAAGCTATGGACGTTTTAAATGATGGGAGAATTAACATGTGAGTTGCACGTGGAGAGAGAAAATATGTACTATTATTTTTATACTCTTTTACCTTTGGTCTCCACTTAACACATGTCAATCAAATATGGCTTCTCATACTTCTCATTTTTGTTGGCATTTATAGAATAACTCAACCCAATAAATAAAATGTAATCTAGTGGGCTTAATAAGAAATATTTGGCTAGTGGTGACAAAAGCGTGGGCCTTGATTTCTTGGCCGAAAAAACAAGTGATCATCTTCGGTAACAATTTCGGTGACCTAGGTTCATTACCTCTCTTAAAATCAATTATAACTCGTTATATGATTAGAGACAAAATAATATTTGTAAACTTTACATTAGAAAATTTTAAAACTCAAATTATGATTATATTTAAGACAGAATTACAACTTTTGTCCTTTAAACATATTCAATTTATGAATCGGGTCCTTTAAAAAGTTTACTTTGATTCTCTGTCCTTTAAACGACAATGTATCTCGCTTTTTGTCCTTTGGACTAACGACCATCCAAAAAATCAGTTAACTCTTAGCATGTGCTAGGCACATGAGGGTATAAAGGTAATTTCAACCTTAATATAGTAATAAAGATAAAAATTCATATATAATTTTAAGTAAATGGGAGCCATTTGAATATAAAAAATTAATATATATATATATATTAATTATTTCTATAAAAATAATTAAATTCATCAACCCCACCACAACCATGTTTCTTCTTCCCAGGCCAACCACCATCACCATCGAAGCAGCAAATGTAACAACAGTCATACCCACGGTGGTGGTCTCCACCTCAGAACACCAACTCCTCTGTCTTCCTTTGTCCTTCACAGGCGGTGGCTTATTGTTGTGAACAAACCCAAATTCTTCCATTAGAAATGTATACGAGCAAATCGATTGATTGATACCGGAGTATTGAGTGTGGAATATGATGAGGATGGGGTAAGCAGATAGTTCCGGTTGGGGAAGTTAATGCGAGGGCGTGATGGTCTTGAACGGAAGTTCTTGGGTGGTTGCCGATGAGATAGAGAGGGTGGAGGGGTGCTTTAGGGTTGAAAGATGTGAAAATAGTTTATGGTGATAATAAAGATTTAGGTTTAAAATGATCCTTGGTACCGGAGAAGATGAAGTTGGTAGCAGGTCCAGTTTAGATTAATTAACGTTTGTTCCAAAATCAGTTTTAACTCTCTTTAACTTCCTCATACCAGGGCTGTTCAAGAAGCTCGAGGCTTAAAGCTCGGGCTCGTGGCTCGCTTGATAAAAGCTCGATTAAAACTAGTTATAAAAAATTGATTTGAAACATCCTTTGCTGATTTGGATCGTTTCTTAACCGAGCCAAAATCGACCCAAGCTTGGCTCGAGTCATGGCTTATTCGTTTGCTCGATCTTAAGCTCGTTTAACTTCAAAATCGAACTAGAGCCTAGCTAAGTTGCCTCGTTTAATTTCGAGCCTAAGCTCGAAACCACCCTGACTCGACTCGAGAATAGCCCTACCTCATACCTTAATTTCATAATAAAATAATACACGGGATGATCAAAATAATAAATTATAAATAAAGCAAATAAGTACATACTGTATATGAAAAAATGATTACATCTATGCTTATATATATACTATGTATATATAAATTGAATTTATTTATATCAGAAAATGATTTTTTTTTAAAAGAACATGATAAAAATGATAATAATAATAATAATAATAATAACGCAAGTGCAAAAATATACCTGAGAGCGGTCCATTCATTGGAAGTTTGATTTCCGGTATCATATATATATATATATATAACTGAAAGAATTTTGGTTATGAACGAATTTCAAAAAAGACTTTTCATACAATAATAGTTTGAGCTACACCATGAAAATTATTTTTATAATTTTGAGGGGGCTTCTTGACTTTGCCATAATGACAACACATAAAAATAACACGTTAACATGTTAAATTTTGTTAGCGTTTTGCTTTACTTGAGCATAATTTTGTATGACATGTTTCACACACTACATTTTAATCACCATTAAAGGAAAAGTCAATGCTGACATAAATGTTTCAAATTTGATAAATGTTAGAAGCGTTAATAGGCCTGGAGGTAGCATGTCGAAAGTGTTCGCCGTCTTTTCTTAAATTTTAATAGTTGTGGGAAAATAGTTAATTAGCCAAATCCCGAATCTTTTTATTATTTCCAAAAATGTGATTGAAAATAAATTCAAAACCTAAATCACGTTTAAAATTCCAACTTTCATTTGTTTGACATTTTCAATTCAAAACTTTGAACCCGTAACAAATTTGATGATAAATCTACTTGTATTCTCAAACTTTTAAAATTACTCATATTACCCCTTTTTGGCTCGTAACAAATTTTGAGCCAAACGTAGTTAACTTGTACCACACAATCTATTTACCAACTTTTGAAACGTAACAATCAAATTTAAGTTTCACAAAGAACCTGAAACAATCATTGATAAAAAGAATCAAGAAACTTACCAGGATAAACTTTATTATATATGAAAGTGAATGGTATATATTATTACATTTTAACATATATATAGTTTAGTAAATTAACTGAAAAAATAAATGGATAAATTAAAGCATATATTTATAATTTATAAAAAATATTTATTTTTATAAAAATGTATAGCATATATGTAATAAAATAGAGTTAAAAGAAAAGTGAATAATTTAATCATGTTATAGATATAATATAAATGGAGTGTAAAAGAAAAGTGAATAATTATTGATTTATGACATAATTATTAGTTTGTAGGGAAAAAAGTTATAAGGTTTAATCACAAACTGACACGTGTAAATAGTCATTTTACTTTATTAGAATATGTAGAAAGATGTTGAAAAGTGCTTTTGTTTATAGATAACATGGAACAAACAAAAACGAAATATCTAGACTACCACAAATACTTAAATCGTATATCTTTTTCGTGATGGAGTTTATCAAGAATTATTTACGCGTCAAAATGAGTATATTTTTCTCATGCTTTTACTGGCATGCTATGTCAAGAAAAATGTTTTCGCATATGTTGAAAGTGAAATAATTTCCACATATGCTATATCAAGAAAAAAATACGTTCTCTCATCATGTAGAATCATTTCTTTTTAAGGCGTTTTGAGGATTGTTAACCTGACAACTATTATACTATATATAAATAGAAACCCTTAGCTACAGTAAAAGGGGTTGTGACAGCCACTAACTTTCTTTTTTTTTTATTATTATTTTTGAAATCTGTTTGAAAATTTATTGATTTGAAACTAGGAGAGATAACAAAATGGAAGCTAGTGGGGTGGTTTTGTTGTGTTGTTGCAAAGTTTAGGTCGTGAGTTCAAGCCTCTTTGAGGCCCCCCCCCCCCATCCTTTATTTTATTTTGTTTTTGTTTTTGTTTGTCCTTATTTGAAAGTAATAAAAATAACAAAAAAGGAAGTTGCTTTTGTGGTATTATTTTGTTGTTGCAACTTGCAAGTCCCAAGTTCGAGCCTTTTTTAGGCAAATTTTTTGTTGTTTTCCACATATGCTATATCAAGAAAAAAATACATTCTCTCATCATGTAGATTTTTGTATTTATATATTTCATACTTAATCAAGAAATGAAAATGTAAGATGGTGTGGTGTTTCGGTTTTTAATTTGTTTTAAATACGTTAGTTTGACGAATTATTTTTTTGGTTTAGTTTTGATACCGTAAAGAACGTTGCCGATACCAACCGAATTCGCGTCAACTTATGAAAACGACGCCCGAGTGTAACCAACACAGAACTGGCCAACGCGCCGGGTAACAACCTAATTTTGATTAATCATATAAGTTTCGTTGGTCGTTAAAAAAGAAGACATGTTCCTTTTTTATTTTTATTTTTTTATACTTCAAAAAAGATCACATGATCGACAATATTGAGTGGCACCCACAAATTATCAATCAAAAACCCAAATTCACATCCCCTTATTGTTCATCATACGTATATATTTTTCAGAAAAAATAAAAAGCATATGTATGAAATGTCTTAAAAAGATAATGCAATTTAGCGAAGAGATGGTTATTAAATTTGAAGAACCAACTAATCTACAAACTTTTGATGCACTTTGCTGTCATAGTTGGATCAAATAGGCGACTTTTGTTGTACCATCTCTTGTAGATTTTCCCATAATTTTGGGTCGTTATAATCCTTGATAACGAGCGATGCCCTGGCATCTAGTAGCATTTGTTCAGGGTTTCTAGTAGCCATACCAACAGCCGCCATCCCGGCTCCATTAGCTGCTTTAATTCCCTAAACAGAATCCTAGGCAACACACAAAAAGTTGCACATGAAAACACATGGCAATTGGCATACGTATTGAAACAGTTGGTTATTTTAACAGATGATTGAGTTGAGTTCATACCTCAAACACAAATGTGTGATTTGGGGAAAATTTAAGTGCATTTAGAGCCTTAAGGTACGGATCAGGAAAAGGTTTTGGCCTTGCACATTCTTCAACTAAAACTATCACTTCAAAGAAATCTTGTAGTTTAAGCATTGAAATCAGCAACTCAGCATTTGATTTTGGAGCGTTTGTAACCGCAGCCCGTTTCAGGCCAAGATCTTCTACCCATTTGCATACATCGTTTAAGCCGCTTATAGGTTCCAATTGTTCGGCTGCCAATCTGTTTGTTTTTAGACAAGAATTAAAACGTTACATTTTAAGGTCAAAATGACTTGAATAACAGTACAATAAAGATTATAACTTTAAAAGGCATCATGTTTTACCTCAACGGGACAGCAAATCAGGTCTGAATGTGTTAAGCGGGCCAGACACGATTGACAGAAGTATTAAACACCAACACGCACGATTAATTAAATGTTTCATTTCCTCAAACACAAACATGGGCCCTTTTAACACGATTAATATTAAAATTTTTAACACGAGTTACTCAGAACTTTATGTCAAAGAACATATCTTTTTTTAGTTTTTATAGATTTTATCTTTGAAGGGCAAACTTACTAGCTTTTACTTAAATAATGATACAAACTACTAGGGGTGCAGACGAGCAGAGACGCACGTGAGCTACTCGTGATCAAATAAATAAAAAAAACTCGAAATGAGCCGAGCCCGAGCGTCAAATAAAAGCTCGTTTAGTTATCTAGCCAAAGCTCAAGCCTCGTATGGGAAGATCGTTTAGGTTTGTCGAGCCTTAACGGGCCTAGCGTAGTTTTGAGTTTTAACTTTTTTGAACTTCTATGTATTTATTTCACACTGCAGAGCCGAGCTTTAGGCTCGTTAAGGTTTTCTCAATAACACAAATAATTAAAAATAATAACAAACAAGCTGCGCACAAGCCGGGCTTGAGCTTGAAACATGAGTAATGAACCGAGCTCGAGCTTGAGCTCTCGTAAGTCAAAGCAAGCTGAGCTCAAGCCCAGTCGAGCTCGTACCCCTACAAATTACCTTCTAAACAAAGCTTCCTTGTCAACCATGAACTTCATGGCCTTTTCAAACTCCCAGTTGGGGAGAAGAACATTACAAAGCTCTTCGTTATGCTTGCCGCTATCGTTATTTATGAAGAATTCCTCATCGATAGGTGATCCATCATTAAAGCCTATCTATAAAAATCAAAAATGAAAATCAATGCTCTCTAAGTATGTTTTAGCAAGATTTAAAATGACAAACGGAGATCAAAACGGTTGAATAAAGTACCTCCTGGAGCATATCACGGAAGGCGTAGTAATGAAGAGGATCGGAGTCACAGAGAGTTCCATCAATGTCGAAAAGGATTGCTTCAAGAGGAGCAATGGAAGATAATGAAGCATTGCTGCATTAATAAGTTAACTAATTGAAATGCGCCTAACCGACATTTAAACATGCGTAACTGGTGCCGAAACCAGAAGCAAAGCTGAATGTGGTTTTGAGCGTAAAATAGAAATAGGATTATTGGGGAAGAGATGAATATAAGGAGCGAGCGTTGACATTTGTGTTGCTCAATGAGTGTTACTCTGTCTTTCACCAGACATTTTGGTGCTCTGTTCTGTCGACTGTTTTCTTGCCATAGGATTTGAGTGGAGGAAACATAACATATAACATAGCACGAAGTGTCAACTTTATGCAACTTCTAATTTCTATACAAGGGTAGGATTAATGTAAGAAAACTAATAATTTTATGAGAAGCATAAGAATAGATTTATCTCAGTAACAGTCGGACAAGCAGGGAATGTTAGGGTGAACCAGAAAAGTTTGGGTAGAGCCGGATCTAAGCGTTGGTAGGTAAGCGTCCTGTAATAAGAGGAGTAGTTATAAACCCTGTAGACCAGAAATTCACGAGATGGTTGCAAAAAAATGTAGGATGAAATGAAATGTCTAAACAAAAGAAGGTATGTTAAGATAAGTTGGGCAAGATGTGAACCAGGAGCTACTATAAGTCAACATAATAATGTATTTTCACAATCTTCTACTTTGTGGAATTAAATTATTTTATTCTCCTAACTACAAAAAAAAAATTATTATAAAATGATTGCTTTAGGAAGTCTTTATACTTTTTAGACCTATAAAATGTGAAAACAAGATAATACTATTGTTTTGATTTACGGTGAGTATATCTTTTCACTCCACACAGGCAACGTGTTGGATCCTAAAGGCCCCCCTGGCTAAATGTTGGGTTTATTCAAGTCACGGAATATAATGATAATGTAATTTATATGTTTTATACTAGCTTTTATCCTCCACATCATGGGGTTGTTTCATATTTTTCGTTTCTAATATTTATATATTTTTTGAATTTTATTTTTATTTATTTTAAGGAAGTGAATAATATACTTAGGGATGAAAGGGCTCATAAATAAATGACATGTTATAACCCGTTTAAAAGCTATTTGGGTTTGGTGAGACCCATGACCCGCTTATTTTATTTTTACTATAAAGTTGTTTCTTAATTATAAATATCTTTTTTATTAAAAAGAATAGGATATTAATTTTTAGTGTATCCCTATTTTATAGGATTTTCAAATCAAATATTTGGTAAGATTAGTTTTTAATGCAATGAGATGTTATAACCTGTTTAAGGGGTATCTGGGTTTGATGAGATAGAGGGGGTGGAGAGCAGCCAGCGGTCTATAAGGTCCAGACCATCAAAGGATGGATTGGTCTGGTTTTTGTATGGTCGGGCATTTGTATCCTGGTCATTATAATAGCCCAGAAGTCTATAAGTGTCCAGTTTATGATTTTAATACAGATCATCAATATTTGATAATTAAAAACAATACCAACCAATCTTTGACCACCGTTGACTTTCACACCATATAATCTATGCATAACATTTCCAGAAGCCCAATCCAAAATGTGACAACCTACAATAGGAAGAAGAACAATTGTTAATCTTCCAGAATTTGAAATTCAGTACCCCCAAAAAAGAATATAGAGCAAAACAGCTTCAAGAATGAACAGATCGGTTTTTTGTTTTCGATAGCCTATTGCTGCAGTTTAAATATTTATTTAAGTTCAGTCTCGAGTTTCTTGGTTGGTCTCTGGTTCAGACATAACCAACCCAAAACCGACTACAACATGTATATTTAAAATCGAAGCCCAAACTGGTTGGTTTCTTGGGCCGAACCGAATGTTGTTATGCCATAACAGGCTAACAAGAACCATAACACCATAAACATTATAAAGTTAAAAGCACCATGTTTCACCTTTGAACCCATATGTATTTGAGCAACTTAACAGCAATACATCACCAGTTTATCACATCAATCCAAGAACGGATAAACATCATCCATTAGCAGTTGACAAGTCATCAGTTAAGCAAAATCTGATCTGAATACACCAGCAGCACAAGTAATAAACATGTTACACATTCGGTTCTTATTAAAAAATATTTTAAACTTGTGCCCTGCACCAGTTAAAATAAGAACATGTTCAATATTTGTTGACTTTCTAAGTCAAAATTATGTGTATTATTAAATAATTTATGCACCAGATTTATGTGTATTCATTATATTTTTTATGTTCTCATGTAAATATTCGTATACAATAAAGTTACACATAATTAATAATATCAGTTTCAAATATAAAAAACAAGAGTAAGAGAGCTAAATGGTGGAAGGGTATTTTGGTCATATGGAATGTAATTAATAACACCGAGGAACTAGTACACAAAGAAAATACAAATTGAATATAAAGAAACAAACATAAACGAAAACGATAGAGAATTGAAATCATATGATGGAACAAATCTATCAACGGCTTATTGTTAAACTCTTAACGAACTTATTTTCCAAAGTTGCAACTTCACCCCCTTTAAGTTCTTCAAAATGTACATCTTTATTATTAACTTCGTTAAACAAGATGTTTAACATGGATTTAGCATAAGCATCATATTTAACAGCATGCTTGCTTAACATAACGAATATAAAACGTATTTAACGCCCTAGTTCGGTAAAAAGTCACATGACTAATGATTAAAAATTCTTTGTCCAAATCTAAATTTTAATTTCTATTGGCCAGAGTTGACTTCTTTTTGTCAATTTTGACCAATAAGTCAAAAGTTGGTTAAATGGGCTATGCTTGAGAAATGAGGTGTCATGGGTTTATCGAAATGGTAAAACGAGAAAGGGGAATTAGATAAGCCCGGATAAAAGTGACTCCTAACTAGAACACTTAATGATATTTATAGTTCCAATTGTCCATAAACCACTGTTTATTTATAGCCACGAGTTTAAAGTTTATTTTTAAGGTCAAATGACTTAAATAATTTCAAAGTGACCCCTAACTAGAACACTTAATGATATTTATAGCCAAGGTATCAGGTATGACCGAACCGAATCGAAACCAAGAAAGGCAGTAAAATTGGCTGCCGGTTGGTTCAGGATCGAGACCAATAATTAGCTGCACATTACCGGGTTGATATAATGTCTAGGCGAGTCAGTTTTTGTATGAAATTAAACATGCTAATCATTTGTTTGCGGATAAATTACCTATAGTTACGTGTGATGTTACCTATACAGTCATAATGATGCTGAATTGCAGATAACAGTGCAAGTAAGTGCAATTTTACAAATTGATTTGATCATATTAGGGCACTGCTTATTGCTGCAGAGCTAATGTGAAAGTTCTTATGCTTCACCTTGCAGGCAAAGAATAATTTTACTATTGCATATTCAGAAATATTACTGTGAACATTTTAGAAATAAATATAATTGAAGCAATAATGTAACTTTTATCATATGTTTTTTGAGTCTTGAAAGTGGAGGTGGAAAGTATGAAGATGAAAAAGAAACTGGCAAAGTTTGAGTTTTTAGTCAAGTTTGACTTTTGAGTCAAAGTTGGCTCTTTTATGGTCAAACCTGAATTTTTAAAATTTTTGACTATTTATTTAATCATGCTAGACTTTTTAAATCAAATTTGACCAATTTCGAATCAGCTTTGACATTTGTATTTTTCATTACCATTCTAGCCCGGAAATAGAGGTGGCAGCACCATGCTCTTAGGCCTGCTATTTACTTGGTACAAGATACTGCAGCTGGGAAAAGTTTGAAATTCATGTTTTGGTTGAATTTTTCTTTTTACTAAAAGTAACTGAGTAGCACTAATCCTCATATTCACCAAAGTGAAGCCTTTGCATTAATGGAAGACGAAGTATCTAAAAGATCATGGTAGTTCAGAACCCTTTGAAAGGTTTTTGACAAAAGGGGTATTTTGGTCATTATGGAACAAATGGAAAAGAGAAGAAAACTGGTCAAAACTGGCACTCCTATTTGGTTTGACTCTTTTGGTGTCAACTTTGACTTATGGAGGAACGATGAAAGTCAACGGAATGTGTATATCAAGATTTGGAAATCTATTTGTCAAGAAATTGTTATGACCATAAAGGGTATTCTAGTCTTTCTGGAAAAAAATGAAGTTGCGAATTCTTTGTGCAAATCTGAAATTTTAATCAAACTCGAATTTCTATTGGCCAGAGTTGACTTTTGGAGAAGGTGGACTTTTTTGGTCACTTTTGACCAGTAAGTCAAAAGTTGGTTGAACAATAGCTGGAAGTCTGGAACTGTATCTTGATGGTGAATAGTATCGTTAACTGGGCTATGCATGGGTTTATCAAAATGGTAAAACGGAAAGGGGATTTAGATCAGCCCGGATACGGACCCAATTGATCAGGAATCGTGGGTTGAATGAAGCTCGAAGGAAATATAGTGAGCCCTAATTAAAGATCGTTTGTAGTCAAAGTCAATCAAACTTGCAATGTTTGACTAATGAAAGTCAATTAATTCTAATGTAAACATTATTATACATTAAGTTGTCTGCTCAAACGAAAAAGAAAACATAGTGCTTCGTCCATCTATACAAAACGTATATCAACTTACAAGAAGATTCATTAATACTAATGTTCAACAAAAATTATATAACAGAAAAGTTTTGCAAGACGTAGACCTATTTGCTCTTAGCATACGAGCAAGTACCCTCTTCATTTCCATGGACTGTCCACTATTTCATTGCATTGGTGTAGATAACAGCTCCTAGAACATAAAAGAAAAACATAGACGGACAAGTGATTATAGGCTTATAGCAAAGTAATTTGAAGGTTAAGTCATTTAAGTTATTCATACAGTTATTCTTTTAGTTTAGTTAGAATAAGAGAAACAAATATCTTCCAGAAATGTTTAAACAAGCACAAGCTAGAAATAAGTAATAATATAATGTTTGTAATTGTATTAAATTCAAAGACAATCACAGCAGTTTGACTTTCCATACTGACCAAACTGTGTTCACAAGTTTAAATATAACAGAAAGTTATGTATAAAAGGATGGTTTCATATTAAGGGTTCATCAATTGACAGTTGACCTTTGGTCAACCTTTGGATTCTTGAACATAGACGCTCGTGATCTGTGATCAGTTCAGCAATATCAGAAGCAGCCATTATTAATTGAAGGTATGCTTGACAGATCTAGTGAAATATATGTTTTTCTGAAGAGTACGTCTTTGATCAGATGATTGCAAAAAGAGTAGCAATGTTTAAACAGAAGAATACATAGTAAACTAATGTCAGCAAGGATAAGGAGACCTGTTAAAAAGTCAATATAATGTCAACATATTGTACTTTTACTAACTTTTACATTATTAATTGAAGGTATGCTTGGCTGAGGATTTCTAAATTGATTTCTAAACATGATTGTTTCTAAATTGATTGTTTGGCTGAGAAAATTTTTTTGATAATAACCATAAAGGGTATTCTGGTCTTTCTGGAAAAAAGTGAAGTTGCAAAAACAAAAAAAATAGAGCTCAGAGGACCTTATGGTATTTAACAAAATGGATATGGGCTAATTACCGGATGCCTTTGTACTCGTTTATGTGGGCCGAGAATAAGCAGTATTCGATCACAGGCCCTGGAATATACATTGGAAATTTGGAATTACAATTCTATGTGGGCCAAGAGTGTTAGTACATATTTTGGTTGAGTCAGGATTGATTCATGGCATTTTGACACGAGCGGGCCTCTATTTTGGTTATTATGGATTTTAGAGTTGTGATTTTGATTTGTAATAAAAATAGTCATAAAACGTATGTCATTAGGTTTGGTTTCTTCCAATATCTTTTTTAGTTTCTTTTTGTTGTTGGCGGTTATAGGCGCCTTATCAAAAAAAAAAATAAATAAATAATTAAACTTTCGGGTTACTTGATTTAATCGAATTGACTTATTAATGGATTATTGAATTATTTCAGAGCACCCGCTGAAGCTTCTTGTAGATGCACTGATGCAGTAAGTGGTTGTTTTATTATCTGCTGTTTCCAATGTGTTATATTATTTAACAAGTGTTTGTATTTCAGGCGCATTTCGTCCTAAAAGAACTCGTGAGGAAGTCAATTTGAGAAACCGAGGTCAAACTCTTTCACTAAATTATAACAAAAACAGGATTTAAGGTGGTTTCCTACTCTGCAAACCGTCTCCCTGCTGCTGCAGGTGAAGCATTGGAAAAGTTTCGTGAAGAGAGTAAAAAGACAGTTGTTAGACTAGTAAACATGGAGTCTTCATATCTGACCGTCAATTTTTTCCGGAACTTACAAAATGGGGCTCACTCCTTGACATGGAGACTGCAGAAGCCCACCTGGTCCAGACCCATTATTTGACCGATATGCAGAAGCATATTTCGGAAGGATCAGGTCAAACGTGTCATTGTATATTGGTATGGTATCGGATACACAGAGAAGCATGATTCCCAAAGTGGTTGTTTATTGTCAAGTTAGCGTGGCTAAGCAAAATCTATTGAGTTACTTAACGCAGGAAGTCAATCAAACTTGCAATGTTTGACTAATGAAAGTCAACTAATTCTAATGTGTAAAACTTTATAAGAAAACATTATTATACATTAAGTTGTCTATTCAAATGTAAAAGAAAACATAGCGCTTCGTTCATTTATCCAAAACATACATCAACTTACAAGAAGATTCATTAATACTAATGTTCAACAAAAATTATAGAACAAAAAAGTTTTGAAAGCTGTAGACCTGTTGTCTCTTAGCATATGAGCAAGCACCTTTTCATTTCCGTGGACTGTCCACTGTTTCTTTGCATTGGTGTACATAATAGATCCTACAACATAACAGAAAAACATAGACGCTTAAAATATATAATCTCAAGATCATTGTCAAGTCATTTAAGTTATTCATCCAGTTATATTTTTAGTTGAGTTAGAATAAGAGAAACAAATATCCTCCAAAAATGTTTAAGCATGAGCAAGCTAGAAATAAGTATAATGTAATGTTTGCAATTAGATTAAATTCAAAGAAAATCACAGTAGTTTGACTTTCCATAATAGTCAAACTGTGTTCACTAGTTTAAATATAACAGATATGTTATGTATAAAAGGATGGCTTAACATTAAGGGTTCATCAATTGACAGTTGACCTTTGGTCAACCTTTGAATTCTTGAACGTAGACGCAGGTGATCTGTGATCAGTTCAGATACATCAGAAGCACAAGTAACATGTTACAAATTCAGATCGATTGCATAAATATTTACAAAAATGCCCCTGATGCCAGTTAAAAATAAGAAAATTAAAATAACTTTGAACAATTAGTACTTGTATCCAAAAAAATCGATCCAAAAATGAAAAAAACCGAAAAGACCAACCAAAATAACCGAACCAAATCATAAATCGACGGTTAGACCGAACTCTTGATTCGTTTTGGTTTTGCATGTAACTAAAACTGAAAAAACGGAACGGGACCAAACCAAACTAATAGATTTATTTTAAAATTTAAATAATTTATAATAGTTTAATATATAGTTAACCCAAATGTTTTAGCTCAAATATACAATAATTAGTTAGTTATTAACTAACAAAAAAACTTAGGCCCAAATTCATTATTTCTAGCTAACCAGAAAAAGTAAAACTGAATCGAACCCAAACCAATAACCGAAAAACCTAAACCGGTCGATTTTCAAAAACTCAAAAACCGACACTTTGGTTTTTGTCCAGTTTTAGTCCAAAACCGAACCGAACCGAACCAACCCAAGCACACCCCTGGAACTATCCAATGTGCTAATTCAATACAAGATGACTGTCAAAGTCAAAATTCTGATGTATAATGTTTTCACTACCTTTATTTGTATTATCCAATTATTTACATTAAAGTTATCCATAATCATATCAATTTCAAATATTGAAAACAAAATATGGCTAGAGTACTTGTATCCAATAGGGGTGTGCATGAATCCAAAAAAATCTATCCAAAAAAGGAAAAAAAATGGAAAGACCAAACCCGAATAACCAAAATGAAGCAAGCTAAGACGGTTTGGTTTTATGTTTTCTTAAAAAACCAAACTCTCGATTCGGTTTCTGTGTTTGCATGTAGTTAAAACCGAAAAAACGGATCCGAACCAAACTAATAGATAGTTAACCCAAAATTTAATGATTTATAATAGTTTAATATTAGTTAACCCAAAAGTTTTGTCCCAGATGTATAATAATCAATTAACTAACAAAAAACTTAGGCCAAAATTCATTATTTTTTGGCTAACGCGAAAAAACTAAAACCGGACCGAACCCAAACCACTGACTGAAAAACTGAAACCAATTGGTTTTCAAAAACTCAAAAACCGATACTTCGGTTTTTGGTTCTGTTTTAGCCCAAAACCGAACCGACCTATGCACTCCCCTAGTATCCAAATTCCAACGTGTTAATTTCAATATAAGATAACAGGCAAAGTCAAAATTCTGTTAAATAATGTTTACACTAGTTTTATTTCAAATATCAAACACAAAGTTAACTAGCTGAAAGAGAGAGAGAGTACCTTTTAATCGAAGTGTAACTTCATCTTCAAAATCAGATTTTCAGATGGTTCATCTGAAGATTTTCAAACTTTTCAACAAATAAATGCTTTGTGGAAGATGAGTTATGCCAGTCCTCCTAATATCTAACCACTGTAAACATCCTAAATTACCCAGTTCCTCAGGCAATTTCTCAATATTCTCACATGCTTGAAGATTCAACACCCTGAGACGTTTCAACTTACAGATGCTGCTTGGAATTTCTCTTAAATTAGAGCAATCATATAGATCCAGTTCCTCCAACGACTCTAATTCACCAACATCCTCAGGTAATTTCTCAAGACTACGACAAAATGTAGGAATTAGGGTTTTCAGACGTTTCAACTTACAGATGCTGCTTGGAATTTCTCTTAAATTAGAGCAATTATATAGATTCAGTTCCTCCAACGACTCTAATTCACCAACATCCTCAGGTAATTTCTCAAGACTACGACAAAATCTAAGAATTAGGGTTTTCAGACGTTTCAACTTACAGATGCTGCTTGGAATTTCTCTTAAATTAGAGCAATTATATAGATTCAGTTCCTCCAACGACTCTAATTCACCAACATCCTCAGGTAATTTCTCAAGACTACGACAAAATCTAAGAATTAGGGTTTTCAGACGTTTCAACTTACAGATGCTGCTTGGAATTTCTCTTAAATTAGAGCAATCATATAGATCCAGTTCCTCCAACGACTCTAATTCACCAACATCCTCAGGTAATTTCTCAAGAAATGTACATTCATCAAGAATTAGGGTTTTCAGACGTTTCAACATACAAATGCTATTAGGGAGATGTTTAACTTTTGTACCTCTTAAATTTAGGTATTCTAAACATTCCAATTGGCCAAGGTCCTCTGGCAATTCCTCTATTCCAGTGACTCGAAGGTCAAGAGTTGTCAAATGTTGTAGACTACAAATGCTTCCGGGAAGACTCTTAAGACTTTCGCAAAAAGAGAGATTCAAAGAGACAAGGTTATGAAGATTTCCAATTGATGAGGGTATTTCTGATATATTGCGGTCAAGAGTTGTCAAATGTTGTAGACTACAAATGCTTCCTGGAAGTCTCGTAAGACTCCACCAAAAAGAGCGATTCAAAGAGACAAGGTTATGAAGATTTCCAATTGATGAGGGTATTTTTGATATTAAGTAATTACTTGAAAGATCCAGCACTTGCAAACTATTGCTGGAGTGCCCTGTGACTATACAACCCGGGAATTCCCTCAGACCTAATCCACCTATATATAGAACCTCAAGTGATTCCAACTCCTCGATAAAAGATACAGACTTCAAATTGCTGCAGTAATCTAAGTTTAAGTAGACAAGGCTTTTTAGGCATCCCCCGTCCACGTCAACTTTTACCAAATCAGAACAATATTCAAGATTTAACCTCTCGAGTTTGGGAGTCAGCCCAAGGTCAAGGCTCCTCACCTTTGATTCACTCAAGTCAAGGAATTTGAGCTTCTTCATAACCTATCACAAGATTTTGTTGTGATAAACACATTTTATTGTGATAGATATACATATATATATTTATAACATTATAGAACTACCAATCAACCATCTTACCTTTCCCCGGCATTCCCAAAGTTGTTTGATTTTGCTGTTAGACATATCAACTGCAACAAGATTATTTGCTTCAAACGTTTTGGGTAAACACCAGTGGGGGTAGTTGTACCAATACAAATATCGTAACGAATCTGGAAAGTGTAGGCAAGCTTCGTCAATAGCAGAACTATCCTTGAACCGCCTGTTGTTCACAATAAGGCAAGTAAGTTTTTTCATGTTTCCAAGACCTTCCAAAAAAATACTAGGAGTGATTCTTAGATCTATACATCTTGTTCCATTACGAACCTGCAATTCAAAAACAATCATAAAAGTTGAGTTATAACGGATGAAAATTTTACGAGTTTCGTCTCCACCGTACAAATAAATTGGACTCTTACCAAATTTTCAGCCAAAATATCTTCAATTTCCTTCTGAACCCATAATCGGCTACGCTTGTGGGGCTTGTCCAAATGCTCACGACCTGCAATATTCTTGCCCATTTCTTCTATGTGGTCATGCATGTCTATGAATATACGATTATAGCGTTTTAAAGTTACAATTAGAGATTTTTGCTCAAGAACTCTTAAACCATATTCAATATAAAGTCCGCAACTTTCAAGCATACGAATGGCATCTTCTTTCTGCCACCCTCGAAGGAAGCATGCCACATTCAGGAACAATTCCTTGTGTTCATCCTCAAGGCTTTCATAACTTAATTCCAATTTTTTAAGAGTTTCCTTCAATGGAATTGTTTTAAGTCTTTCTAGTGTATATCTCCATTGCCTTTCATCTTTACCGCATAATTTTGAACCCAAAACTTTTAGTGTCAATGGAAGACCAGCAGCATAACTTACAACTTCATTTGAATGTTTTTCATACCCTTGAGTTGGAATTTCTTTCCCAAATGCATGCCTACTGAAAAGGCGAATTGCTTCTTCATCCGTTAAAAGAGTGGCATCGTGTATCCGTTTCACGTTATGTTCTTCGAGCACCTCTCCATCTCTAGTTGTAATTATAACTCTACTTCCTGGCTTGAACCAAGTAGGATCTCCGGCTAACGTCTCAAGCTGTTCTTTACAGTCCACATCGTCAAGAACAACAATAACTTTCTTGCTAGACAACCTATTTTTCATTAAGTTTTTCCCTACTTGGATACCACTTACACTAATGCCTGTATTCTTTAATACATCTCTAAGGATTTGTTCTTGCAACTTCTCCAAGCCTAACTGTGAAGCTTTTTCCCTCACATTCTCAACAAAGCTTTTACCTTCAAAATCAGTGGATATTTTATCAAAAATAGCTCGGGATAAAGTTGTTTTCCCTGCACCTCCCATGCCCTTAATCCCTACCATGCGAACATCCTCCAAACCAATCTCTAAATACTGGTCAAGATCTTGCACCCTTTGTTCCATGCCTATCAACTTTTCATTGACGTTCATATCAATGGAACGTAACTCGAGCGAAATCCAATCAATAATTAAGTCAATGACTTTAGCTTCATACCTATAGAACATAAAAGAAGATTCAATTAGCTTGATCAAGAACCCACATGAATAATTATTTTTCACGTCTATACGCACTAAGCATGCCAATTTGACCCTATAACCAATAAACTCATGACTTGGGTTAAAAATAGTAACTTTGGGTTCATTTGGGTCTACTCAAATTATACAAGGGGATAGAACGAGCAGCTCATAAAACATTAAATGGGCCCGGGTGAGCAACCACTGCCGTCTGCATCACCACCCTAACCGGCACCGTCGCATACAACCCATTTACCCCACCATTCTTGTCGTTGCCTTCTCCATCACCACTACCGGCACCACTGTTGCGGTCATGACTATGGTCACTGTCGGTAATACCGTTGTTGCCACCTCTCCATCGCTCGTTTTCATTAAAACCAGCTATGACCAGACCCAGCAAGTCCGTTTGTGTGGCATAATACACACAGATTTAAAACATATTTCAGGTTTAAATATACATCTTTCAACGAGACTCAAATTTACTTCATGATTTGGCAATAGAGTATAGAACATGAGTATAGATATAATGAAGAATTACCCATTAGCAGTGTTCCTCACATCCAAACCAGACAAATTGGCTGCTTCTTTAAGAGCCTCTCTCCATTTTTCAACCTCTGACTTATTGTTATTTTTATGTTTTGCCAAGGCTTTTCCGACTGATCTAGTTTGTTTTCGGACATCAGAGGGATCCACATCGTAGAACACGGGGTAAGCAATATGCCCGCCAGTCTTACGGCACTCCATGATCTTCAGAAGCTCTTTTAAGCACCATGATGAAGATGCGTAGCGCTTGGAAAACACAATAATATAGAATCTGGAATCTTCAATGGCTTGTAAGAGCTCTTTACTGATCTCTTTTCCTCTCTCAAGTCTCTCGTCGTCCTTGAATGTGTAAATGCCTTGTCGATCAAGTGCAGCATAAAGATGATCAACAAAGGTCTTGCGTGTGTCTACACCACAGAAGCTCAGAAATACGTTATACTTGTAGCTCTTGTTGTTGGCACATGAACTTGAAGAAGCCATCGATCGAAGGTATGCTAATGCTTGGCAGATCCTGAAAGATCAAATCTTTTTTGAAGAAATTTTCACCTGATGGTTGCAAAGAAAATAGGAGGATGGAATGAATGTTTAAAGTGCAGAATGCATATTAAGATAAGACTGGGCAAGGTGTGAACCACGCACAAGGAGATATTAAATTAGACTTGAATAAAAACAAATAGTATTATATAAAAACAAATAGTATTATATCTGTTAAGTTACCACATGAAACTTAATAAGGTCTTACTGAAAGTAATAAATTTAATTCAAATAAAATACTTAGTTTCATTGCACTTAAACATCATCATTACATTACATATGGAGGTAAATGGGCAACAAGCTGCGTCGCTACTTGAATCATAGACAGAATCTATCTCTTTAAACTTGGGTTTACTTTTCAAAGCCATAATAAGGTCAAGAAACCCACAGGCAACACGTAAACATCATCCTCAAAGTTAAGTACAAATAATCAAAGCAATATAATTTCCAGGAAACCCACAATCAGCAACTTGGATCAAAATGGGGCCTGTCTCTTTAATTTGGTTTAGTTTTCAAAGTCAAGAAACCCATAGGCAACAACTTGGATTCTTAGTGGGCCATCTCTCTTTGATTATTTTAGGTTTACTTATCAGAGTCTTCTAATTTTAATTCACACCATTTTAAAACACACTAGACATGATAGAAATTAATGACTTGATATATAAAAATATTAAACAAAAGTTCATTTATATCTTTATTTAATAGGTTTTATGAATAATATATCTTAAATTAGTGATTGAATTGAACTCTTTAATTACTTAGTCAATTTATGGAACATGTAAGTAAAAAATAATCTAAAATACTCTTGTAAGTTATTGGTATAGTAGGGACTCAAGTCACCCAATCCATTATTGAAACATATCACATAAAACTTTCGTGTAATTAACTCTTTTCTTTTTAATTAATAAATTTAAATTTCTTGAAATTAAGTACAAACAATCCAAGTAATAAAATTAAATAGCAATATAATTTCCACGAAAGCCACAAGGAGCAACACTGATCTAAATGGCCCTATCTATTTGTTTCGGGATTACTTTTAGAAGTCACGCGGTCACGAAAACCACATGCAACAACTTGGATTGTATATGTGCCATACCCTTTTTGTTTTGGGTTTACTTTTCAAAGTATCTTTTTATGGACTATGATATTACACATAATGGAATGGGTCAATAGGATGAATCATGATTTATGAATGATGTAATGAGTTTTGAAATGTGTTAAAATTATATGTTGTTTTATTTTTAATTCCTAAAATTATATATATTTCTAATTACTTTCATTTCTTATATTTGTGTGGTTTTAATAAAGAAAATTGAAATGTGGCTTTGGAAGGATTGGTTCGCGGCATAGCTAATTTTTTCAACAACGTTTGGAACTACCTCAATACCTAAGTGAGCTTTCAGAAACGGCATGTCAACCATCCATACTGATTTTGACTTTTCAGTCTTGACTCCCCATGAACACCATCAAGAAGAAAACCCTAAAATCCCCCTGGGTCAGACTTTGAACCTGAGACCTCAAAGATACCAAGCCTTAACTATCACTCTATGTCATTAAACCAGAAGGCCCCGTTGCATATTTTTTTTAACAGTCAATTTGGATCATACGGGTCACTGACCCACCCAACCATCTCCATTCCATAATCAACAAATAAAGCACCCTAGCCCTGACAGAAATAAGTGACATGTTAAATAAAAAAATTAAACATAATTTTATTCATATTAATTAGCTAACACAAGAAGTCTGTAACTTAGTAGACTAGTGGAAGTGCCCGCGCGTTGCAGCAGAGAACCTAAGATTCGATCGGTATGGCTCGATTAGTTATGGTACCGGAATTTGCTATAGCAAAATTCATATTCATTATAGTTTACGAAACAAGAAATAAGAAATTTACATTACAGCATTATTACATCATTATCAAAATTGGGGATTATTTAGCTGGTTGATGTACAACTACAAGTCAATGATATACAATTATGTATTGGCTGATTGGCATGTTAATTGGTCATATGCTTGTTTACTTGGTTGATGCATTGCCTATTTTTTCTTCTCATACTTTGTATACTTTTTTTTATCTATCATGCAATGTGATATTGTTTTATAAAGATATCTACCTTCTGAAAATTGAAACAAACTCTCTCAATGATTCTATGTCATCTAGTTAAGTATACTAAAGGTTATATGTTATACCAATAAGTGTCTAGTTTTATTGGTTTTAAGGCCATAAGCTGGTGTTCCATAACATATACATACAACATGAGTCGACAATGTTGTCATCCACCAAATTCCTCTATATTGTCTTATGCTGTGTTCCTGAGTATCATTTAGGGAAAGAAAAGAAACGAAAAGGTAGGAAATAAGATTGGTTGTGTTCCCGAGTTTCATTTAAGGATGGAAAGGGAAGGAAATAGGAAAATGTGTGTTTCCGAGTTTCATTAGAGGAAAGAAAGGGTAGGAATTGAAAGGAAAAGTAAGGGTAAAATGGAAGGTTTTATTTGGATGGAAAGAAAGTTAGTGAAGAAAAGGAAAGGAAATGAAAAGAAAGAGAAAGGAAAGGATTCTTTTCCTTTTCTTTCTTTCGTTTAATTATCTCGGACTTTTCTTAAATTTCTCTCATGAGTCGATTAATGTTGCCATTCTATCTTCTAACTTACCTTTTAAGCTATAATTGCATTCTCTCATCATGTAGAATCATTTCTTTTTAAGGTGTTTTGGGGATTGCCAACCTAGCAGCTATTTTGATTTATCATATAAGTTTTGTTGGTCGTTAAAAAAAAGATCTGTTCCTTTTTTTATTTTTTTACTCTTAAAGAAAGATCACGTGATTGACAATATTGAGTGGCACCCACAAATTATCAATCAAAAACCCAAATTCAGATCCTCTTATTGTTCTTAATCACATGCATATATTTTTCAGAAAATGAAATGTTTTAAAAAATACTGCAATTTAGTGAAAGAGATGGTTATTAAATTTGAAGAACCAACTAATCTACAAACTTTTGACACGCTTTGTTGTCATAGTTGGATCAAATAGGTGACTTTTGCTGTACCATCTCTTGAAGATTTTCCCATAATTTAGGGTCGTTATAATCCTTGATAACGAGCGATGCCCCTGCATCTAGTAGCATTTGTTCAGGGTTTCTAGTAGCCATACCAACAGCTGCCATCCCGGCTCCATTGGCTGCTTTAATTCCTGAAACAGAATCCTAAGTAACACACAAAAAGTTGCACATGAAACACACGGCATACGTATTGAACAGTTGGGCTATTTTAAGAGATGATCGAGTTGAGTTCATACCTCAAATACAAATGTGTGATTTGGGGAAACTTTAAGTGCATTTAGAGCCTTGAGGTGTGGATCAGGAAAAGGTTTTGGTCTTGCACATTCTTCAGCTAAAACTATCACTTCAAAGAAATCTTCTAGTTTAAGCATTGAAATCAGCAACTCAGCATTTGATTTGGAGCGTTTGTAACCGCAGCCCGTTTCAGGCCAAGATTTTCTACCCATTTGCATACGTCATTTAAGCCGCTTATAGGTTCCAATTATTCAGCTGCCAATCTGTTTGTTTATAGACGAGAGTTAAAAGTTACATTTCAAGGTCAAAATGACTTGAATAACTTCAAATTGACACCTAATTTGAATATTTATGGAGAAAGAACAATACCATAATTATTATGACTTTAAAAGTCTGCTTTACCTCAGATGGCTTGCAAAACAGGTCTAAGCGTGTTAAACGGGTCAGACACGACACGATTAACTAAATGTGTCGTTTCCTAAAACACAAACACCGGAACTTTTATGAATATGTAACACGACCCGTTTAACACGATTAATATAACCTGGTCAATATCACGGCACGACACATTTAACTCATCAAAAGACACGTCTTTTTAGTGTTTCTAGATTTGACCTTTTAAGGGAGAACTTACGAGTTTTTGCTTATATAATGATACAAATTACCTTCTAAACAAAGCTTTTTAGTCATATGCCTGATCCATATGGATTCTAAATTTAGAAAGTAATGTTTGACCTCAAAAGTCAAAGCACGTGATAAACTAGTGCACTTGACATGATGATACAAATTACCTTCTAAACAAAGCTTCCTTGTCAACCATGAACTTCGTGGCCTTTTCAAAATCCCATCAGGGAGAAGAACATTACAAAGCTCTTCGTTATGCTTGCCACTAATATTATTTATGAAAAAATCTTCATCGATAGGTGACCCATCAATAAATCCTATCTATAAAAACAAAAACCAAATGCTCTATAAGTATGTTTTAGTAAGATTCAAAACGATAAAACAGAGATCAAACGGTTAAATAAAGTACCTCTTGGAGCATATCACGGAAGGCATAGTAATGGAGAGGATCCGAGTCACAAAGAGTTCCATCAATGTCGAAAAGGACTGCTTCAAGAGGAGCAATGGAAGATAATGAAGCATCGCTGCATCAGTAAAGTTGACTTGAAGATCAAATGGACTGATTTCAAACTTTGAATTATATGAATATTTGTATTCTTTGATAACTGACGGCTGAACACGCGTAACCGATGCCAAAACCAGTCGCGGACCTACACCTTTGGTGTAGGTGTCGGCCGACCCCAGTGAAATTTTTGTTTAAAAGGTATATATATATATGTTAAAAATCCTTATCGACCCTATGAAATTTTGACATCCGACCCCTATAAATTTTTTTTCTGGGTCTGCCACCGGCCAAAACCAGAAGCAAAGCATAAATGTACAGTAGTTTCATAAACTAAATTTTAAACCAACCCATTTTCAACCGAAACCCATCTTGACCTTACCTCTTTCGACCCGAATCAAAGTAACCCTTTTTTGAATCGACCCGTGCCGGCATGTGACCCGTTTGCCCGTCTTAAATAAATAACAAAGCCTTATTAAAACAATTATATTATATTATATATACCTACCAGTTAATTGGGTAAGAGCTTGATGAAATCGTTGTGGAGAACGATGGGAAATGTAGTTTTGTGCCTAAAATTGGATTATTGGGAAAGAGGTGAAGAGAAGTAGTGAGCGCTGACATATTATGTTGTGTTGAGCGTTACTATTACTATTTCTTTTCACATAAATACTGGTCAAGATCTTGCACCCTTTGTTCCATGCCTACTAAACTTTCATCAAGGTTTGTATTAATGGGACGTAACTCGAGTGAAACCTTCTCGATAATTAATTTTATGACTTTAGCTTCATGCCTGTATATCATAGAAAGGGATTCAATTAACTTGCACAAGAAGCCACACGAATAATTATTGTTCAGGTCTATAATGCACCATTTGCAAAAGCAAGTGTGCATATTCATGTTTCAATGTTCATACAAGACTTAATTACTGTTATAATTTGACAATAAAACATCAGGTATTGAAGGAATTTACCCATCAGCGGTCTTCCTCAAATCCCAACCAGACAAATTGGCTGCTTGTTTAAGAGCCTCACTCCATTTGCTAACTTCTGATTCATTCCTGTCCGTATGTATGGCAAGGGCTTTTCTAACTGGTCCGGTTTGTTTTCGAACTTCAGATGGATCCACATCGTAGAACACGGGGAAAGCAATATGCTCGTTCATCTTATGGCACCGCATGATCTTCAGAAGCTCGTTTAAGCACCATGATGAAGATGCGTAGTTTTTGGAAAAAACAATAATGTAGACTCTCGAGTCTTTTATTGCTTGCAAGAGCTCATCATTGATCTTTTTTCCTTTCTCAAGTCTCTCGTCGTCCTTGAATGTGTTAATACCTTGTTGCTCAAGAGCAGCATAAAGATGACCAACAAAGGTCCTGCGCGTGTCTTCACCACAGAAGCTCAAAAACACGTCGAACTGGTAGCTCTTGTTTTGAAGGCATGAACTTGAAGAAGCCATTGGAAGTATGCTAATGCTTGACAGATCCCTAAAGATCAAATCTTTTTTTGAAGAATTTTTCACCTGATGGTTGCAAAGATAATATGATGTATGGAATGTTTAAAGTGCAGAATGGTTGCAAAAGAAAAGATGATAAGGTTGGGCAAGATGTGAACCACGCACAAGGAGATATTAAATCAGATCACTTGAATAAAAACAAATAGTTATGACTGTTATTTTTAATTTACAATTATTATATCTTTTAAGTTCCCACATGAAACTTAATAAGGTCTTACCGAAAGTAATAAATTTTAATTCAAAGAAACTACTTAGTTTCATTGCACTTACACATCATCATTACACATATTTTTAGGCAAACTGGCAACAAGTTGCGTCGCTACTTGGGTTTACTTTTCAAAGCCAAAATAAGATCATGAAACCCAGAGACAACACTTAAACATCATCCTCAAAATTTAGTACAAATAATCCAAGCAATATAATTTCCACGAAAGCCATAGGCAGCAACTTGGATCATAAATGGGACCTATTTCTTTAATTTAGGTTTACTAATTTTCAAAGCCACAAGAAACCTACAAGCAACAACTTGGATCGTAAATGGGCCATCTCTCTTTGATTATTTTGGGTTTACTTTTCAAAGTCTTCTAATTCTATGATGTAATGAATTTTGTATCCATTGTATTTCATACACCCACCGTGTTTGCACCCTGGCCTAGCTGATAGAAATCAATGTCATGATAAATGAAAAGGTTAAAACATAAATTCATTTACATTTAATCGATTTATGAATACAGCTATTATAATAAATGTAGCTATTGTAATTAAGAATCTTCTTAAATTCTTTGTGTATTTATAGACAAATAGATAGTCTATGAAGGGGCGAGACGACACAAAAGTTTAATTATTTGATTCACAATCGTTCTATTACAAATGAGTGTCTGCATCACTATTTATAGTTTTCGAAAGGGTGCAAACCCTTTGGTGAAGCGACGCGTTGTTTGGGGAATTAATTAGGTCCACACTAAACAATACATTTTGATTCTAATTACATAATAATGCCTTAATTTCTATTAATTACGTAATAGTTGGGATAAAATCTAAATTATCAATTCCAACAATCTATAAGCTGTATTGTTTTCTTATAAATCGTAATTAGAGACTAGATAATACTTGTTAGTTTTATTTTATAATAAATTGAAACTCAAACTACTATAACAAATATAGTTTAAAGTTAAAATTAGTATTCAATAAATTGTGCCAATAAAGAAAATCTAATTTGGTGGATTTAAAGAATAAATATTGGGGACTAAATCGATCATTTGGTAGGGGGTGCTTTTGGTATAAATGAAATTAAATTCTCATTTATAAACATTATTTTGTCTCCCTAAACAACGGTATAGATAACATGAATCGACAATGTATAGTGACAATGCATAGTGGTATCAATGGCGGACCTAGTATACAACTAGGGGTAGCGGAAGTACAAATTTTATACGTTTTGGTCGGTTTTCGTATTTCACTACCTCTGAAAAAATATAACGTTACCCCTGTTTGTTTAAAGCCAACCAAATTAAAACCCGAAACAAATTAAAGCCCAACCAAATTTAAGCACAAACTAATTAAACCATTTGTTTGTTTGTCCTTCATGCTTAAACGTTTGGTTTAGGTCGGACATCAACATTCAACAAAACAAAGTTTCATTCAGTCGTGGCTTCCACCCCGCATTGCCCCAACCCCGCATGCTGTAGCCTGAGTAGCCAACGGTCGGTACTCCTTCGGTCACTCACTCCCTCGTCCACGGTTTGAATTCTACCTATTCAATTTAGGTATTCTTCTACTTCTACTTAAAATTGTAATTGTTTATTTGTTTATATAAATTGTTAATTTGGAATTATTTATGGGCAATTAAATGGGTTTTTTTTACAGTGAACTTTTAATTTTTGTTGTCTTCAGGATTTGAATCCAAAACCTCCCATCAAAACCTAGGTGTTTTAAAGGTTTTGTCTTTGGAAATGGAGTATCACCCCATTGGTAGCAATTGTATGATTGATTATGGTTTGTTGGATATTCAGATAATATTTTTTTTAACGACCAACTAAGTAACGTCGGGTACTCTGTATGCGGCCCCCAATGGCTAAAGGTAGCCCGAGCCGGCCACGAGTCCGGACAGACGGAGCCCCTAGCGATCCACCTATTGAGGGAGTCCCCGGATAAAACCTGACCCCCACGCCCGCCAAACAGCACAACAGCAAGGAGCCGGTAAAACCGGATGAGATCAGGACTCAAACCCTGGCAAGCCAGGGTCATCCGTCATATCTCCCATATAAATTGATGATAGTTAGGTTTGAACCCCCTACTTCTCACTTGTAAAGTGAGTGCTCTACCATTGAGCCACATCCAATTTATCCGATATTGGAGATTGTAATTGATTAGAGATTTAGGGTTTATGTGTAAACTTTATTTCCAAAGGGTTTTTCTTGAAGTGAAAGAGTTGGTGTGGAGAAATAGGTAGGTGACCTTTTATAGGTCCCTATTTCCCCAAAACTTACAAAATAAACGTACAAACTAAACGTACCGAGTACGTACTATACCGACTAAAAGCAAACTAAAACGGCATATACAATCCTAAAAACAATATAGAATATTGGCCCTACAATCTCCCTCTAGGATTGAGTATGTCGAGGAACCTTCGTCAAGTTCTTTGCTTCGTCTTTATTTCTTGAAACTTTGTACTTGTCTTGATCCAGGAATTTGAACCAGATTGGATCTTGAACAATTCTTTATTTTCCAGTCTTATAGACTTGAACTTCAATCTTATTTTCTGGGAAGGATCGCAACAGAAAATTTTAGAAACATCAGATGCGGGAGGCTCGACATCTAATTTTCTCTTGTTGACTTTCTTAAGCCAGCAGGTTTCATTCCTTGTCTTCAGACACAATCAGTTCATCTTTAGGTTCAACCACCAACTTTCACGTTCTCGTCTTCTTTTAAGCGCTTCAGCATCTGCAACTCCAAGCAGACTTGATCTTGATCTACTGCCCATCTACACCTGCACAAAACTTAGAACGAATAAGATTCGTTCACAAACCCTCTCAAGGGTCAAAGAAGAATTTTACTTTTCAAAACAAGCTCTTGGTTTGAAGTGTTTGCAGAATAATCTGAAATTTTATTTTCAATCTCTCAACTTGTAAATGATTTGTTTAAGTCCCAGGTTTCCAACAAACATTGCATGAACGACCTTGACAACAAAACACATGATTTTGAATAAAACAAGGTTTAATAAAATATGTACGAACATAATAAAAACTTAAAATCTTTTTGGCATTTTCATATATTTTAATATTATGAAAATATATACATAATATTTTGAAGTTGAAACAAAAAATAAAACAAAAATAAGATAGGAGTAAAGATGAAATTAATATTATATATCAAAAATATTTACTTTAAAAAGTTTACTAAATTATTTTTCTAAGAAAGATCACAACATGAATCACATTATCTGTTAACGTTCTAGATCACACTTTTATTTGGACATTATTATGCTAAGAACCCAAAGTCGATTGTAGATATAATTTGTCCACTTTAAACTTAACAAGTATTTTGATGTCAACATGATACGTTAAGGTACAATTAGGCACAATGCTTGTGTGGTCCCCATTTACTCTGACAAATTACAGACTCCATTATACCTCGGGCTTAATTTGCTTTCACATGTCACCTCAACTTGACTTAAACCTTTTAGTTGATCACAGTAATCTTATTAACACACTTGACACTTTGACTTTGTGCACTTGAAACTTTGTACACTTAACTCGATCTAGAAAGATTAAAATAAAGCAGAAGTTCAGGCCATAACAATCAGGTCGGATAATACCATATTATCACGCAGAGAAAGTCCAAGGCTTGAACAAAAGAAAGAAAATAAAACAAAGCAGAAGATTCAGGACCTTAACAATCAGGTCGGATAATACCATATTATCGCGCAGGAGAAAGTCCAAGGCTTGAATCAAAATAAATGAAGAAATAACGCAGAAGTTAAAATTCCTAGAGCTGACTCTTTTTCTTGATTTTTCTTTTTCTTTTCTGACTCTTTTGTTTTTCTTTTTCTTGCTTTTCTTGACGCTTTACTTGACTCTTTTCTTGACTCAATAAAATTTAAAAATGACACTGATTTTTCATAAGACAACTATGATAAGGTAAAGAGAGGCTTGGGTATGACATGTTTAATTGCATTTCAGCCTTCATTAATATGACTTTAGTTGGAGTCGGCAACCGCTTCATAACGTGTAACCACTAGCATAGGCTTGAGATATTTAAGTTTATATCACTATGACACTTACTCATTTGTCAAGCCTATCTACACATCAAGCAATGATCTTGTTGGCTTTTGATCTACTCTTTTCATGTGCTAGAATCGTTAGAGATAATTTCTTATCATTTTCCAATGATCGGATCAATTTTCTCAAAATTTTAAAAATTTTAAATATCTGACTCCCTCTAAGCAGGAGCTCCCTCTAAACGGGACAATTCCTTTTAGATTTTCTTAAAAGTAATATAAAATCTTTTTGGTAAATCAAATGATTTGTTTTTGCTTTTCTTAAGATGAATTGAAAATCTTTTTGGTGAGTTAAACTTAACTCATTTTCTCCCTCTAAAATTGTGACATATTTGAAAAACATTTACAATTTTATATACAAAAAGATAGATAGTTTGTTTTAATCAAAATTGATCATGCCGATCTATTCGACCCGAAATTCAAATCGAGCATGATCGATGGTTTTAGTGAAAAGGTTTTAGTGAAAAGGTCAGCAAAGTTGTTGTCAGATGAACTATCTTAAGCATGCATTATCACATTGTATGACAAAGTTGAAGAGATTCAAACCGAGATCCAACAGCTGATGCTGGATCCATCACTTGAGAGAAGTAGTTGGACGAGGTTAGTTGAGAAACGCTCGAAAGTTGTTGTTGAACCATTTAAACAAGGCTTCCCTTCCTTGAAGTTTGTCCTCCCATGTCGCTTATGAAAGACTCGAACACGCCATCGAATGGTTTAGCATCAAATAGCAAGGGTTCATCTCCCATCATATGCCGGGTGCAATCACTATCTAGATACCTAATACTATTGATAGTCCTCCTTGATTGACCCTGCATGCACTAAGAGTTTAAATAGACACTAAGAGTTTAAATAGACATGGGTTCCCGGCACACTTTTGTCCCAGGAAGGTCAACCGTAAACCTACCGAACTTAATTTTATTTCCTGAAAACCATTTATTTCTTGGTGGAGCCTCACTTGATGAAGAACAGTCATTAGGAATCCAAGCAAAAACTTGTTCCTTGGTTTTGTTAATTTTGGACTTTTCTTTTCTTGATTTTGAAACTGTTTTTGGTGAATCCTCAGACTTTATAGTCTTAGGATCCTTTTTGATTTTATCCTTCTTGGTTTTCCAAAAGGTTTCTTTTTGTGTTTTACTTTATTTACTTTGGATCTCACATCCATTTCACTAAGTTTACTATCAGCTTGATCAGTCCTTGAATTAGGGCTACTAAAAGCTCTTTATGGGGACTGACTAAGCCGCCTTTGAATATCAAGTTGTTGCTTGAACCAGTGCTTGCAATGTCTTGCAAGGTGAGAAGAGTGACCACACACAAAACAACACTTTCTCCTGGGAGTACCAAAGAACTCATCTGAACTATAATGTGGTTGGTGTGGTGGGAAAGGTGATCCTTGGAAAGGAACATGATTATAAAACACATTTGTGTAATATGGATCGACAAAATTTTTTTGATAATGACCATAGTAGTTGTGGTCACAGAATTTGTATGGCTGAGGATTTCTAAATTGATTGTTTGTTTGAGAAAATGATCGTTTATTTGGTGAAACATATTTACACGAAGTACTTGCCTTTTCATTTTCAAAAACTTTGCTTTTACTTGAATTATCCTCAGTCTCACAACTTGATGATGGACAACTTGATATGTTCACCTCAACAGGCCTACTTTCGTTGACACATTTTTCAACAAAAGTTTCATCACAAATGGTTTTATAATCTGATTCAGAGGAAGAACATTCATTTTCATTGCAAACGTTTGTACAACTATCATCACTTGAATTTTCACAAAATACATAATTTGACCCTGACTTTAAACTTCCCAACATGGATTCACAAACTTTATTACAAACTGGATTGTTAATAGTTTTGGTTAGATCCACACATGATTCAAAACGTGGTTCTAACTTTCTTTTTAGCTTACAACCCAGGTTAACCGTCCCACATTCACCACCATTTAAATCACCTGCTACACAAGACATATCGATGTCAGATTTTCAGATGATGAGACTGGAGCTGCAGTTTGAGAGGCAGCATGAACAAATTTCACAGGCTTTGGTATTCTACCAACCCCGTATTCCATTTCCTCGTCTGGAAAAGTATTATAGCTAAAGTGGGGAAAGCTGGTGTAGTTATCATTGAATGGTGGTGGTACGGCAGTGTAATCATACCCCAGCCCCACTTTAACTTTAGAACTTCTTTGGGCTCCAGTAAGATCATCTAATTTCTCAGATGATGCTTCAAATCTTTCAACTTGCTTTTCATTTTCCTTTTTGTCAAAAACTTCAAGTTTTAACTTTTTAATTTCATCTTTTAAATTGTTAATTATGTTCTTGTAATAGATGACATTGTGCTCTTCTTGAAAGATTTTAAGTTTAAGATTTGCAACATCATCATGATGAGTTTTAATTTTTTCAACATACATCTTGTCAGCTTTTACATATTCAGTATTTAACTGACGAAGTTTTGCATTTTCTTTCAAAATTTCGTCTTGATGATATCTATAGTATGTGACTTTGTTGATGCATGCTTGAGAACAAAGATTGTGATTTACCTCATCAGCTGGTGATGTGTCTAATGATAGGACATGCATGACTAATTTTACCGGCAGCACTTGTCCTAACTTTATTACTTGTCCCAACTTTATTTTCTTGGACTGATTGTTCATTTGAAGCTTATCTTCCATTATTTTAAAAGACTTGATGGTAGAAGCCAACTCTAAGAGTGTCATGGTATACAGGTTTGTGGTTCTTTTGATGGTAACCACATTGATGTTCCATGTGTAAGGTAATGAATTCAACAACTTCATGTTGATCTCAAACAAACCAATAATGATACTGA
The DNA here is from genome assembly GCF_021521415.1 of Bidens hawaiensis. Taxonomy (NCBI): domain Eukaryota; kingdom Viridiplantae; phylum Streptophyta; class Magnoliopsida; order Asterales; family Asteraceae; genus Bidens; species Bidens hawaiensis. The sequence continues at coordinate 99,970 of NW_027494639.1, forward strand.
CACTACTCATTTTGGTGATGAGTGACTCAAATCTGTTGATGAGAGAGCCAACCGATTCTCCTTTAATGTGTGTAAACATGTCGAATTCTCCTTTTAACATTTTTCGGCCTTCTCCCATATCCAGATTTCCTCCAAGTTTAGGTTCGTAAGACATTTTTTTATTTAACTCGATAGAATTTTTTTTTTTTTTTTGCTACAGTACCGAGTTGCTACAGTGTTTCGCATGAGTTGCTACAGTACTGAGTTGCTATAGTGCATGCGAAATTCCTTTTTTTGCATGAGTTGCTACAGTGCCGAGTTGCTAAAGTACCCCCGTGTGAAGTGCTACAGTACTCGGTAATGCGATTGCTACCCCCCCCCCCCGCGATTGCTACAGTACCTCGAAAGCGACTGCTATAGTACCCGATGCGATTTTTTTTTTTTTTTGAGAATGTAACACCCAAACTTCCAAAAAGTCAAAGACTTTAGTCTAAAAATCAATAAATCGGCCTAGATATGAGTTTTTAAGCCGAATCTGAGCACGGACACAAAAACTTAAAACACTAAAAACTTAGATTTGGTGATTCTCGTGTATTTTCAATGTGTAAGGGACTCCAAAAGAGATGAGTAACACGAAATCAACCTGAAATCCAACAAAAACTAAGATCAAAACCCGAAAAGTTTGACCCGAAAACCACAAAAAGTCGCGCCGAAAGCTCTGATACCACTTGTAGGTCCTCTAGATGGATCTAAAGATTTGACTCGGATCAATCCGTGTTTTCGGTTAGCGGAAATCACCGACAACACTCGGATCTCGGATCTTAGTTTTGTTATTCTAAAAGAGAGAAAAAGGAGAAGTAGGTGAGAGAAACTTTATTTCTAAAGGGTTTTTCTTGAAATGAAAGAGTTGGTGTGGAGAAATGGGTAGGTGACCTTTTATAGGGTCCCCATTTCTCCAAACTTACAAAATAAACGTACAAACTAAACGTACCGAGTACGTACTACACCGACTAAAAGCAAACTAAAACGACATATACAACTCTAAAAACAATATAGAATATTGGCCATACATATGGTTTAAATTTTATCCCTTCTAAAATTAGGAAACTTGGAAGATGAAACAACAAAGTTGATTACAGATTTATGGTTTAAATTGACTGAAAATGACATGTGTATGAAATATTATCAGAAATAACACAATTTAATGAAAGAAATGGTTATTCACTATGAAGAACCAACTAAGCTACAAATATATAACACACTTTGTTGTCAGAAATTAGTTGGATCAAATAGGCAACTTTTGCTGTATCATCCCTTGTAGACTTTCCCATAATTTAGGGTCGTTATAATCCTTGATAACGAGCGATGCCCCGGCATCTAGTAGCGTTTGTTTAGGGTTTCTAGTAGCCATACCAATAGCCGGCATCCCGGCTCCATTAGCTGCTTTTATGCCAGAAACAGAATCCTAGGCAACACACAAAAAGTTACGCATGAAAAACATGGAAATTGACATACGTATTGAAACAGTTGGTTATTTTAACAGATGATTGAGTTGAGTTCATACCTCAAACACAAACGTGTGATTTGGAGAAACTTTAAGTGCATTTAGAGCCTTAAGGTACGGATCAGGAAAAGGTTTTGGCCTTGCACATTCTTCCGCTAAAACTATCACTTCAAAGAAATCTTGCAGTTTAAGCATTGAAATCAGCAACTCAGCATTTGATTTTGGAGCGTTTGTTACCGCAGCCCGTTTCAAGCCAAGATCTTCTACCCATTTGCATACATTGTTCAAACCACTTATAGGTTCCAATTGTTCAACTGCCAATCTATTTATTTACTAACAAGAGTTGAAAGATGCATTTTAAGGTCAAAATGACTTGAATAACTTCAAATTGACACCTAATATGAATATTTATGCAGAAAGAACGATACCATAATAATTATAAATAACTTTAAAAGGCTGCTTTACCTCAGATGGCTTGCAAAACAGGTCTAAGCGTGTTAAACGGGTCAGACACGACACGATTAACTAAATGTGTCGTTTCCTGAAACACAAACACCGGAACTTTTATGAATGTGTAACACGACCCATTTAACACGATTAATATAACCTGGTCAGTATCACGACACGACATGTTTAACTCATCAAAAGACACGTCTTTTTAGTGTTTCTAGATTTGACCTTTTAAGGGAGAACTTACGAGTTTTTGCTTATATAATGATACAAATTACCTTCTAAACAAAGATTTTTAGTCATATGCTTGATCCATATGGATTCTAAACTTAGAACGTAATGTTTGACCTCAAAAGTCAAAGCAGGTGAGCATTCTCAACCGATCCTCTATCCCAATCTCTATAATTACACTTAAAATCACTACATATCTCTCTTCTGTTTAATTAAATAATATTTTTTTTGTACTTTAACCATTACAGTTTTCTCTCTCCACCCTATAATTTACAAAAAGTCACTATCTTTTCTCTCTCCACCCTATAATTTACACTCACAACCACTTAAAACCTCATCGTATAAACAAACTCCCCTCACAAAAATTTAGGGAACCGGATGAGAATGCTCTTAAACTAGTATTGATACAAATTACCTTCTAAACAAAGCTTCCTTGTCAACCATGAACTTCATGGCCTTTTCAAACTCCCAGTCAGGGAGAAGAACATTACAAAGCTCTTCGTTATGCTTGCCACTAATATTATTTATGAAAAAATCTTCATCGATAGGTGACCCATCAATAAATCCTATCTATAAAAACAAAAACCAAATGCTCTATAAGTATGTTTTAAGACTCAAAATGATAAAACAGAGATCAAACGGTTGAATAAAGTACCTCTTGGAGCATATCACGGAAGGCATAGTAATGGAGAGGATCCGAGTCACAAAGAGTTCCATCAATGTCGAAAAGGACCGCTTCAAGAGGAGCAATGGAAGATAATGAAGCATTGCTGCATCATTGAAGATCAAATGGACTGATTTCAAACTTTGAATTATATGAATATTTGTATTCTTTGATAACCGACGCCTGAACACGCGTAACCGGTGCCAAAACCAGTCGCGGACCTACACCTTTGGTGTAGGTGTCGGCCGACCCCTGTGAAATTTTTTTAAAAGGTATATATATATATATATATATATATTTAGGGGATGGATTTTGCGAGAAGTGATATTACAGCGAGAAGTGCGAGAAGTGAATCTCATCCATTGATTTTGTTTGATCAATGGTCATTACTCAAAATGGCACTCTTGTAATTTATTTTCACCATTTTAATGAACTTTAATACCAAAAAGGGTATGCTAGTAATTTTTAAGTATTATCATTAAAAACAAATATGTAACTCATAATTACTTAACTAGTTAATTAAATCTTCCCATTAAAGCCACAACTAATTTTTTTCTTTTGAAAATCATTTAATATTTTTGGTTTATTATCATTTTGAAGGCTTACAAATGCTTTATCTAATCTTATGGATGATGAATATCTTATTATTTGCAGGTGTACAGTGAAGCTGGTAAAAACCTCTTATATCCATATGAAGTGTAGGTACGTACGTACACACATACATACGTAGGTACGTACGTACCTACGTCCCTACATGTGTACGCTCCTATGTACGCACATACACACATACATACGTAGGTGCGTACCTACCTACATCCCTATGTGCGGATATACCTGCATGCTTACGTATGTACGTCCCTACGTGCGTAGGTACCTACGTGCCTACGAATGTACATGCCTATGTAATTATGTAAGTACATACATTCATAAAGTGTATGGCGTACGTATGAGTTTCATTTAATTGGAATATACATGATAATTTCGATAATTTTGTAATAGTTATTAAAAATTCATGTAAGATATATGTGTCATTTAACAAACAAAATAAAGTAAATACATGTTAATATTCAAATAAAATTTAAGTTACAATATTTTTTTTTGTAACTTACTAATAGTAATTAATAGTTACCACAAAAAGAAAATTGTTCACTTGACTAACATGCCCTTATAATTAATAATTAAATAAATAAGAAGAAAAATTATGATTAGTTCTAATCACTTCTCGCTCTAAAAGTACTTCTGAAAAGAACCAAATCCTATATATATGTGTGTGTGTGTGTGTGTGTATGTTAAATTCCTTATCGACCCTATGAAGTTTTGACACCGGCCCTCTTCCGACACCTATGAAATTTTTTTCGACCCGAATCAAAGTAACCCTTTTTTTGAATCGACCCGTTCCGGCATGTGACCCGTTTGCCCGTCTTAAATAAATAACAAAGCCTTATTAAAACAATTATATTATATTATATTATATTATATTATATTATATTATATTATATTATATTATATTATATTATATTATATTATATTATATTATATTATATTATATTATATTATATTATATATACTGAAGAAACACTAATCGACCCCGGGCAGATTATGGACAATCTGGGGGTTAAATAGATGTTTCCCACGAGGATTATGTCCGGCAAAGAAGGTTGTTCTTCAGGTGACCTGCAAAACAGACACCATAAGCTCGTCACTGAGAAGGGGGGGGGTTCCTCCTTGTGACCACCCTCCGGCGTGAGAATCAGACTAGATTGCTCTGAATATAAGTGTATATTAAGAGATTGCTAGAGAAGATAAGATGATAATACCGTTCCAAGGTGTTGGAGTATTTATAGCCGAAGGTAGGTTTCCAAGCAGGTACAGCCAGCTGTATAATATTCCTGTTCCACCAACTGTGGGCTGCGTACGTGCCATGCTGGTTGGTGGATAGGCAGCGGCTGATAGTGACATGGCCGGCTGTGTACTATTCCTATTCCACCAACTGCAGGCTATGTACGTGCCACGATGAGGGTTGGTGGGTAGGCAGCGGCTGATGGTGACATTTTGTACTAGAGCATGCTCCTCCTCGTACTGTTGTCGGTGAGCTGTCACCCTGTGATTGGATCATGGGCTGCTTTGGTCAGATCTTGTCTATTTTGTCCATACCTTGGCAGGTATAGTACAACAGATCTTCCAGAAGCGTACAGACTGGCTCAATTGGGCGGGAGTATTCCCGCCTTGCTCATTCCTTCAGGTGACTACTGAATTATTGAGAGTTAGTGCCTTGTGTGTGTAGCCTTGCTGTTAGTGCGGGTAGCCTTCCCTGATGGCTTGTATCCGCAGCTGCGGGAACAGGCGGGGTACTTCACCATTGGGAGGATTTTCCTGCGGGAACAGCTTGCGTATTGCGCATAAGGACGTCATTTCTCTGAGCGTGGTGGGTCCTGCGGATCCAGTTGGTCTTTGCGCAGACGTCCCTTTAAGGTGAGTCTTGCGGGTTCAACTGCGCAGACGTCCCTCTTCGAGGAGTCTTGCGGGTTTAACTGCGCAGACGTCCCTCTTCGAGGTGAGTCTTGCGGGTCCAACTGGGCTCTGCTGGGACCTACCTCTTCAAGTCCCCCCAGTCCAATGTTCTTCTCATGAATTGTTAATGAGGTGAACTTTTGGACTTAAGCAAGGGGTTTTGAAAAGGGTTTTTAGCTTTAAGGTTTTCCTTGGGGATTCTTCCCGCGGTTTTCCTAATGTCACTCGCAGAAATTCCCGACTTTTCTGCCTGATCTTTGGGTATGATGCGGGTAGGTGTGTAACCTCCTCGCAAGTCAGGAGCGTTAAGTTTCACTTGTGTAGATTCTCCACGAGGTTTTGGTAGTTGGACATAGTGATCAATTATGTCAGACAACCAATTCCATCTTGGAGCTTCAGACAATCTAGTCCTCAACGTTCTCGCTCTGCGGGGATGTTATTTCCCTTTCCGCAAGCATGGCCAGAAGATCCTTGTTGGTTTCAATTCCCTGCAAGTGCTAAGTATGTGAAGGGTTTCGCCTTGACACTGTACCCACACTCGTCTTATAGTTTCTTTACTTCCAAGGTATTCTTGGCTTCAATTCCCTGCAAGTGCTAGGTTTGTGAAGGGTTTCGCCTTGATACTGTACCCGCACTTGTCTTACGGTTTCTTGGGTACCAAGGTAAGGGGGTATATTCCCTCTTATTTTTGAATCTTTGAATATTTTTGAATCTTTTTGAAATTCGAAGAGTTGGTGAAAGGATAAGAACAGTCCAAACTGTTGAAGGGACGGTTGCGTAGTCCGATGGTTTCTTCTGACAGTTTCAGGACGTGCAGGAAGTTATGGCGACGTAACAGTATATGGTCATTCCAGACGCTTTTTCAGGCGCGAGTTTTCGGGCGCGTGGCCGCGAAATTTATGGCACGCGTCCTGTCAACAGCTTTTGCCAGCTTGCTTTTGCCACGTGTCATAGTTTCATTGCACATGCGCTTTCTCTCTCCTCCGCATTAAATTCATCGCATTTATTGCGATGAGTATATAAAGGGGGAGAGGGTGCATCTTAATCCACACCTTCACCTCTCTTCTTCTTCTAAACGATTTTCGGCGAATACTCTAACTTTTCCGTCGAGCATTCTCCTGAAATCGTTCTTCTTTACATCCAAAACATGTCTTCTGCTCATGATCCTGAGGCTACTGGCGAGGAGTCTGATGTGTACACGGAGAACCCGATGTCATCGTCTGATAAGGACGATAAGAGTACTGCTGGCGAGTGCCAGTGTGCTCTTACCGTCGAGGCGTATCAGTACATTGTCAGGAAGTTCATGCTCGAGTCTTTCGAGCCTGAGTTTCCCGGGCCTCATCAGACGGTGTACGATGCCCCCAAAGGCAAGATAGGGGTATATGCTGCTTTCTTCGTCTATGGGAATCTCCGGTTCCCATTGACGAAGTTTGTTTACCGTGTTGTGGAGAGACACGGTGTACATCTGACGGAGGTACACCCAATGGCGATCGCCAAGATCCGCCATTTTGAATGGGTGTGCCTCATTCTTGGGGTGGAGCCCCATGTCGACCGCCCGATGACCTTCTACTCTTGGAGGTGCATCCAAGGCTGGTACACCCTGGTCACCCGGATCAAGGGTTTGAAGATCTGCGCTACCGAGCGCAGTCTTCGGTCTTGGAAGCGGGAGTTCTTTTACATCTCTGCCCGTGTCGTCCCCATAGCGATGACATTCAAGAACGGGAGAGCACTCCCCAGCCTTCACGCCTCCAACTACCAGGAGGCGGAATGGTTTTCCAAGATTTCCCGGATCCAGTCTCCGGTTTACCGCTTTGCGGAGTCCGGGAAGGTGATGCTCGGGATGAGCATGGTGTGGAAGGATGCTGGGGCGGAGACGCCACAGATTCCCATCGTCCTTGAATACAGTTTGAACTTTATCCCTTACGGTATGCTCCGTCTTCGTTGCTGATTTAGGATTTTTCTTCTAACTGCTTTTTTTTCAGAGGGGAATGACTTGCAATCGCTTCTGCATCCGCGGGAAGCTGATGGTCCCGCTCGGATGGGTACCCATGCTCTTGATGAGAACGAGTTTCCCATCTTGGAGCAGACGAGGGATCGGTTTGTGGAGGTCTACCCGCCGGGCCACCCGATTCTGAGCGCCACGCGGCCAGGTAAGGAGTTATTTAACCCTCGCCCTCTCAATGCTGAAACCTCTGCTGGAATTCCTCTAATTCTGTCATCTTCTGATGAGGAATCTGCAGACGGTCCTTTCTTCACACGGAAGAAGAAGGCTGCTGGCGGGAAGGGCAAGGCGAAGGTTGCCTTCACCGTCGATCAGGGGAACCGGTCTAACTCGGAGACCGAGAGCGAGGAGGCGGCGGGGAACCCAGGTGGTGTTGAGACCACTGCTCCGGAGGCTGAGACGACTGTCACCTCTGAGCAGCCCAGGACGACGACGGTGACCGGTATGAAGAGGCCGGCTCCATCGGGTTCATCCCCGCCTGTTCGCACCTTCAAGCTCAAAAGGACCCGTAAGTATAAACTTCCTTTAACTGCATAGCTTTCCGCCATTATACTTATATATCTTCTTTGTGTAGGCGTGGATGCTACCGCATTCCATGGTGGAGCGGGAAGGAGCACCTTCGGACCCATGACGGTAGGCTTGGTCAACCTACCTGAGGCGATGACCCAGGCGACTGCGCCTGCTTCAGTTGTTGGTTCAGTTGCTCACCCGGTTGAGCCAACTGTTCCAACTGTGATGACGTCTCCGCCGGCTGTCAGTGCCATATTCACTGATTCCTTCACTGAGCCGGCGGTGAGTGTTTCTGTGGATTCTTCCGCAGCCGCGGCCACGGTTGTGAGTTCACCTCCGTTGGTTTCCACCGCGGCAGCCTCCCCCACGCCTCCTCCGGCGCCGGAGACTACGGCCGGTCCATCAGGTATGCACGGGGTTGGGGTGTCTAACCAATCCTTGCCTCCTTCTCATCTCCCTGACCTTTTGGATGGATATCCCTTAGGTTCAGGTGATGGGTTTGGTGGCTATCGGCCTGTTGTCGACCCTACAGGTGCGTAGGGTTATCTTGGCCTGATATCCTTATCGTTTTTTTTTTTTTTTTTTTGCTAACTGTTTGTTGTTTTATTGCAGTTCGTGATTCCAACGAGGTGTACGCTCCTCGGTGGAATATCCGCCGGGGAACGACCCTCCGGACTGCTGAGGATTGTGTCGAGTGGACACGCCACGCCGCCCCCGCTGGTGCGCTGGGAGAGGCCATGGCCAGCTACCAGGAGGGTAGGCTGTCCAACGAGCTTCGGATTCTCCTTGCCCGGATGCAGACGCGCGTCGAGCTGCTTTGTCGTGAAAACAACAAGTTAAAGGCAGCTCGTAGCCTGGAAGTGGCTCAGGCGCGGGCTATCCGGGAGGAGAATGCGAAGCTTGCCGCCGTTGCTGCGGAAAAGGAGAAGTCCTTCAAGGCCCTCGAGGTTGAAGTTCAGGCCCGGCTCGAGGCCCGTTCCAAGGCTGCCCAAGCTGTTAACGAACAGCTTCGGCTGGCCAGGGAAACTGCATGGAACGCAACCGAGAGGGCCACCAAGGCTGAAGCTGTTGCTGAGCCTCTACGCATCGAGAATGAGGAACTTAAAGCCAAATTAGAGAGGCTCCAGCAGGCTCATGATGCCTTGGCCATGGAAGATGCCAAGAAGCTCCAAGAGATCTTGGACCAGAGGGGGGTGCTTGACCACACTGAGCGTAAGCTAAAGGGCGTCGAAGAGGCTGCAGCCAAAGATGTGTTGCTTGCCAACCTCACAAAGAACGAAGCCGAACGCGCCCGTAATGAAGCTCAAGCTGCCCTCCAGGAGGCTCTGGTTACTAAGGAATGGCTTCTTCGAGAAGCGTTGTTGCAGGTCTGCGCAGCTTCCTAACTTCTAACTTCTTTACGCTTTTCCTTACACTTGAGTTTTTGATATACTTCTGTTTTGTAGGTTGTGCATCGGGTGTTCACGAACACATCATATGACGATGCGATGAGCGCAGCCCTCAACGCTTCTCATGAGGATGGGGAAAAGGCTGGCTTCTTGCTTGGTCTAGGGTTTGTTGAACAAGGCATCCCGCCTTCCAACTTCCCTCTTTACAATGTGGATACTGAAGCTGCGTATGACCAAGCAGTGAATCAGTATGCTGCCTTCCCGCATCCGGTGGTGGAGAAGGTAAACGAGATTGCTGCTGCTGATGATGGGCTAGCTATCCTCAAAGCTTTCCTTGAACCGCCACACTCTACTGATGGTGCGGGTCCAAGTGGAAGTGGTCCTGAAGCTTGATCCTTTAAATCCCTTTCCACCATTAGAGTAGATTTTTATTTTTGTATAGATTCTCTTGTATGCGGGTATGTACCCAGCAATCCTTGTAATATTTGAATTTCGATGGAATAAAGATTATTTGCTAATGCCTCGCCTTGTTTTTTTTCACGCATATTTTGGTTTAACTTAGCAATTTCTTGAGTACTTGGATAAGTTAACTTTTCAACGTGGCAGATAATAAGTTAAAGTTTTGCTTCCTTTTTCGTGATTGTGCGGGTATGACCGTCACTTTCACTTAGTAGGATGGCTAACTTTACTTATATCTGACCTGCGTGGAAGTTTTCCTCATCTTTTCCTTAAAAATTTTCTAAGTATTTTGAATAAGTTAACCTTTGGACGCGCGGTTGTTAATAGGTTAGTGTTAAGTTTCCTCTATCATGATTGTGCGGGTAGGACCGTCACTTTCATTTAGTGGGATGACCAAACTTTACCTATAACTGACCTGCGTGAAGGTTTTCCTTATCTTTTGTTTAGAAATTTTTACCGTTTTATGTGTTTATGCGGGTTTTGCCGCCTTCCACACGCAACGACTTACTTCTTTCCATACTTATTTATGCAGTGAATACCGGCATATCAGTGTGGGAAGTTCATAAGTATAAAGGTAAGGCTATCAACACAATGTGAAAGGAGAATCATTTCCATTAGAAGTGGCTCTAAGCCTTTTCTTTACAAGTTTGGAATTGATCTACATGTAACATTTGCGTAATTGAGCTCCATTCTATGTTCTTGGGATGGGAGTGCCATCGAGCCTTTCGAGCCGGTATGCGCCCTTTCCCAAAACTTCTTTGATAATGTATGGCCCTTCCCAGACCGGGGCCAACTTTCCTGGGCGTTCTTGGTTCGAAGCCTCGTTGTTACGCAGTATGTAGTCTCCTACATTGAAGTTGCAGAGTTTTACCCGCGTGTTGTAGTACTTTTGCATTTGTCGCTTGTAGTTCTCTTCACGCACTGCGGCTAAGTCTCTGCGTTCTTCGGTTAGCATAAGGTCTAACCGTCTTTCCGCATCATTGTCTTCCGACTGAATCAAGACCCTTGGTGAGGGTAAACCAATTTCGACCGGGACCATGGCTTTAGTGCCATAAGTGAGGCTGAACGGGGTTTCTCCCGTACTAGCCTTTTTCAGCGTTCTGTTTGCCCAAAGGACGTGTGGAACTTCGTCCACCCAGCCGAATCTGTGTTCCAAGAGTCTTTTCTTTATGCAGTCAACGATGCTTTTATTTGCTCTTTCCACCTCACCATTACCCTGCGGGTGCGCCACTGAGGTAATGGTGTGGGTGATTTGAAGTTCTTCCAGCCACTCTTGTAGCTTCTTGTCAGCAAAGTTGGTGCCGTTGTCGCTCACCAAAGTCTGTGGAAGTCCAAAACGACAAATAATAAATTCCCAAATAAATTTTTTGATATGTTTTGCGGTTGTTTGGGCTAAGGGTTTTGCTTCTATCCACTTGGTGAAGTAGTCGATGGCTACCACTAGGAATTGAACATTTCCTGCTGCTGTGGGAAATGGGCCTGTCACATCGATGACCCACTTCTGGAATGGCCACGAAGAGGTGACTGGAACAAATTCATTGTTCGGGCGATGCATGTTGGGTGCGTAAAGCTGGCAAGACCTACATTTTCTGATGTATGCCAGCGCATCCGTATGCATCCCCGGCCAAAAGTATCCCGCGTTGTTTAGCTTGGCTACAACAGCGCGTGGACCTGCGTGTACTCCACAGATGCCCTCGTGTACTTCCCTTAGGAGGTAGTCAGCATCTTGGTTGTCTACGCATCTTAGGAGTAGGCCAAGAAAGTTACGTCTGTAAAGGATGTCATCGATGAGTTGATAGTTCAGTGCTTTACAACGTATTTTTCTTGCCTGTGTTTTTGACTCTGGTAGTATACCCGCCGCAAGGTAATTTATTATTGGTGTCATCCACGTTTCTGTGTCGGTTTGGATGACACAGATTTCCTTGTGCGGGACTGATGGTGCTCCAAGAAGTTCAATGCGGATATCCTTTCCCAAGTGGGTGAAGGCTAACGATGCAAGCTTGCTTAACGCATCCGCAGATTTGTTCTCGCTACGCTTGACGTGTATGACTTTACAATCATTAAAATCGCGCATAAGGGTTTTTGCTTGTGCGAGGTACAGGGCCATTGTGTCGTTCACGGCTGTGTACGTCCCGTTTATTTGGTTGGCTACTAACATGGAATCCACGTGGGCTTCCAAGTTTTTCACTCCCATCTTACGCGCAATTCTCAGCCCGGCTAAGAATGCTTCATACTCTGCTTCGTTATTCGTACTTGGGAAATCCAGTCGAATAGCGTAAGTGTATTCTTGGCCTGCTGGATTGGTTAGTTTCAACCCTGCGCCTGAACCCTCGTTGCTGGCTGCTCCATCAGTGTAGAATCGCCAGACCTCATGGATGCCCTGTGCTGGGGAGGGTTGAGCCTCCTCCTGGCACTCTTTCTCCCGCGAAGCGGGGACTTCTGCAATAAAGTCGGCCAAGACCTGGCCCTTTATGGCTGGTCTTGGCTTGTACTTTATCGCGTATTCTCCCAATTCTATTGCCCATTTGGCTAGTCGTCCCGACAATTCGGGTTTGCCTAGAACGTTTGCAAGTTTGAAGTTGGTGAGAACGGTGATAGGGTGACCTTGGAAATATCGTCTTAGCCTGCGTGAAGCCTGTACAAGTGCTAAGACTAATTTTTCCAGGGTAGAGTACCGGGTTTCTACGTCTGTTAGGACACGGCTAACATAATAGATTGGCATCTGGATGCCTTTCCGCTCTGCTAGCAGGACTGCTCCGGTTGCTCTATCTGTGGCGGAAAGGTATAGGATTAATTCCTCCCCCGCTTCTGGTGCTGTGAGCGTTGGGAGTTCGATCAAGCGTGACCGAATCTCCTGAAAAGCTGCTTCCACTTCTGGTGTCCAGCGGAAGTGCGTTTTCTTTAAGCAGTTTCTCAATGTTGACACCAATGGAAACGACTTATCCGCATGGTTTGCCAAAAAGCGGTTGAGTGCGACTAGTCGTCCATTCAGTGTCTGAGCTTGCTTGATGGTAGTAGGTGATTCCATTTTGATAATGGCTTCAACCTTTTCAGGGTTCGCTCTGAAGCCATCTTTGGTAACGATGACTCCTAAGAACTTCCCTTCTTCCATCCCAAAGGAACACTTGCTCGGGTTGAGCTTCATGTTTATCTTCCTGAGTGTGTTGAAAGTTTCTTCGATGTCTTTCAACATCGCTTCTGCGTCAAGGCTTTTGATGACCAAGTCATCCATGTAGACTTCCAAGTTCCTCCCAATTTGGGCATGAAACTCTTTGTCCATCAGGCGTTGGTATGTGGACCCGGCATTCTTAAGTCCGAATGGCATCATTTGATAACAAAATGTGCCATCGGGCATCCGAAAAGCGGTTTTGTCCTGATCATCAATGGCCATGTGGATTTGATGGTACCCCTTATACGCATCCAGGAAGCATTTAAGGCGAAACTGTGCTAACGAATCTACCTTAAGATCAATTTCGGGTAACGGATAACAATCTTTGGGGCATGCTTTGTTTAAGTCTTTGAAATCTATGCACATGCGCCATTGTTTGTTATTCTTCGGTACCATAACGGGATTTGCAACCCATGTTTGATATCTGCTAACGCGTACGATGCCCGCGTCAAGGAGTTCCTTGACTTGGGTTCTACACGCGTTAGCTTGTTCCGCCCCCATTACTCTGCGCTTTTGTATGACTGGCGTAAAAGCCGGGTCACACTTGAGCTTATTCTCTGCCTTACTTCGAGGTACACCAGTCATGTCAGCCGGTGTCCACGCGAAGATGTCAGCGTTTTTCTGTAGTAAGCGTTTGAGTTAGGTGCGCGTAGGATCAGTGATTGTTGGGCCAATGGTAACAGCCTGGTCAGGGTATTTGCCATTGAAGGCCCATTCTTCTGGTTCGGTGATGGTTGGTTTAGCCATCTTTGGTTTGGGTTTAGATGAGACAGATGCGATGCATACCTGGGGAATGCCGGTGATCATCGCTACACCCTCCGCTGTTGGCCATCCCATCATGCCGTGGACTGAAGATACCACGGCATTGAATCTTGCCATCCCGTCTCTCCCGAAGAGAATGTCGTACGTGTGGTGTGGCTTTCTCATCACGACAAAGTCCACATCTTCTGTGCGGGAGTGTTTCCCGTCCGTGAGAATGACGGGGAAAGATAGGATTCCCAGGGGGTGTTTGTGCTGCCGTCAAACCCTTCCATCGAGGCGCAGACCGTTTCCAGGCGTTCCTTGTCTTCGTCGTCTAGCTTGTCGAAGAACTGCCTGTACATCACCGTTGACGAGGCGCCGTTGTCAACAAGAGTGCGGGAAGTGATGTAGTGCCCCAGCTGGCTTTTGATGATGATAGGGCCTTCCTTGCTGGGTCCTCCTGGAACTCGCAGGAAGCGCACATCAGCTTCCTTCCACGCGCATGGTTCTGTCGTTCGTCTTTTTCTTCCTCTGATGTTACTATGAATCATGTGGATGCTGATGTCAACGGGCTTTCGTCCGTTGCCTTTGTATCGTTTCTCATTCCTCCCTCCATTCTTGATTGATGCCACGAGGTGCGTAAGTCTTCCATCCTTGACGAATGTTTCAACAATATCCTTCAAGGATGTACACTCCTCAGTGTTGTGACCCTTTGTCCCGTGGAAGTCACAGGATTTGCTCTAATCGGCATTAGGTCGCTGCCGGATCATTGGAGCTTTTGGCCATGGGAGTTTTTCGGTGGCAAATATCTCCGTGACGCTTTTTGTGAGTGGCGTCCATCGGTGTTGTCGGCTTGATGGGTGCGTGTTATCCCTTCCGCCTACTAGAGTGCGAGAGCTGGATGAGGTGTCAAACTTTACTCTTGACTGCCAGATACCCAACTTCCTCTTTTTGTTTTGCCGGGCGGTCCGGACGTTGTTTTCTCTAGTCCTCTGCGTGTAGAGGTTTGTACTCTGGGGAAGATCCCTACCCAGTTGCTTCTCCATTTCGGCAAAGCGCTTGGCCGCCGTCATGATGGCATCCCATGTGGATGGCATGCCGTCTTTACCCGTCAACATGCGGATAAGCTCTGGGTATTCAGCACCCTGGATGAAAGCGGCTTGAACAAGATCTTCGCTTATGTTGCCCAGGCTAAGCTTCTTTGAGTTGAAGCGAGTGATGAAGTCTAGTAAAGATTCATCCTCCTCTCTAACGCAGTTGAGGATCGTCCACTGTTCTTCAGTGTATTTCCTCTGTTGACTGAAGTGCTGGCTGAACTTATGTTGGAAGTCCGCCCAATCATAGATGTGGTGGACTGGTAAGCGATCAAACCACGCCCTGGCCGCTCCAACCAGCGTCATCTGGAACATGTAACACCACGTGGGTTCCGTCCAGTTACTGACGGTTGCCCCCGCTATGAATCTGTTCAAGTGATCGTCTGGGTCGGATAGACCATCATAAGTGCCGATGTTGGACATCTGTTTGGCACTTCTCGGGGCGATTGCTTCCGCAATGTCCCCTGCAAACTTGGACGTTCCCGCATTTGCAGCAGTAGGTCTAAAGGTTCTGGAGAAGTCACGTGGGTTTCCCCCCGCGTTCCTCGGTTTGAAGGTTTCTCCAAAATTCCTTCTTGGTTGGAAGTCCGTTTCCTTACGCTTCCCTTTCGCCCTATGGCGAGAGTTTGCGTCGGTGTCGGATTCCACCCGATTTTCGTCTGAGTACTCGCACTCACTGCTCATATTGAGCTGTTGTCGAGTGCTTCCGAATTCGTCAGCCTGTTGGATTGAACGCAAGCGTTCATCCAACTCAGCTTGGAATTCCTTTTGACGTGCTTCGGCCCACGCTTTAACTTGATCGAGTGTTTGGCGGGGAAGCCTCGTCTGTTGTCTCTCCAACTGGGCATCGGTGAATCCCAGGGAGAGATTGTTTACTGCACTTGCCCCGGCTTGGGTAACCGGGGTAGTGTTCGTAAAATGTGTATGCTCGCCGGTGTTCCCCCCAGTAGCTGGGGTTGTGGTTACCGGGGTTTCTTGGTTACTTGCTGGCCTTGGGACCGGAGTAACGTTAACCATCTTTCTAAAAGTTTTGAAAAAGCTTGAAAGAGAATAAGTTCTAGCTTTTATGCACGGATGGCGCCAATGAAGAAACACTAATCGACCCCGGGCAGATTATGGACAATCTGGGGGTTAAATAGATGTTTCCCACGAGGATTATGTCCGGAAAAGAAGGTTGTTCTTCAGGTGACATGCAAAACAGACACCGTAAGCTCGTCACTGAGAAGGGGGGGGGGGTTCCTCCTTGTGACCACCCTCCGGCGTGAGAATCAGACTAGATTGCTCTGAATATAAGTGTATATTAAGAGATTGCCAGAGAAGATAAGATGATAATACCGTTCCAAGGTGTTGGAGTATTTATAGCCGAAGGTAGGTTTCCAAGCAGGTACAGCCAGCTGTATAATATTCCTGTTCCACCAACTGTGGGCTGCGTACGTGCCATGCTGGTTGGTGGATAGGCAGCGGCTGATAGTGACATGGCCGGCTGTGTACTATTCATATTCCACCAACTGCAGGCTATGTACGTGCCACGATGAGGGTTGGTGGGTAGGCAGCGGCTGATGGTGACATTTTGTACTAGAGCATGCTCCTCCTCGTACTGTTGTCGGTGAGCTGTCACCCTGTGATTGGATCATGGGCTGCTTTGGTCAGATCTTGTCTATTTTGTCCATACCTTGGCAGGTATAGTACAACAGATCTTCCAGAAGCGTACAGACTGGCTCATTTAGGCGGGAGTATTCCCGCCTTGCTCATTCCTTCAGGTGACTACTGAATTATTGAGAGTTAGTGCCTTGTGTCTGTAGCCTTGCTGTTAGTGCGGGTAGCCTTCCCTGATGGCTTGTATCCGCAGCTGCGGGAACAGGCTGGGTACTTCACCATTGGGAGGATTTTCCTGCGGGAACAGCTTGCGTACTGCGCATAAGGACGTCATCTCTCTGAGCGTGGTGGATCCTGCGGATCCAGTTGGTCTTTGCGCAGACGTCCCTCTAAGGTGAGTCTTGCGGGTTCAACTGCGCAGACGTCCCTCTTCGAGGAGTATTGCGGGTTTAACTGCGCAGACGTCCCTCTTCGAGGTGAGTCTTGCGGGTCCAACTGGGCTCTGCTGGGACCTACCTCTTCGCAGACGTACCCCTCCAACTGGGATCTGCTGGGACCTACCCCTCCAACTGGGCTCTGCTGGGTCGAAGAGGGACGTCAGAGGGACGTCTGCGCAGTTGAACCCGCAAGACTCACCTTAGAGGGACGTCTGCGCAAAGACCAGCTGGATCCGCAGGACCCACCACGCTCAGAGAGATGACCTCCTTATGCGCAGTACGTAAGCTGTTCCCGCAGGAAAATCCTCCCAATGGTGAAGTACCCCGCCTGTTCCCGCAGCTGCGGATACAAGCCATCAGGGAAGGCTACCCGCACTAACAGCAAGGCTACACACACAAGGCACTAACTCTCAATAATTCAGTAGTCACCTGAAGGAATGAGCAAGGCGGGAATACTCCCGCCCAAATGATCCAGTCTGTACGCTTCTGGAAGATCTGTTGTACTATACCTGCCAAGGTATGGACAAAATAGACAAGATCTGACCAAAGCAGCCCATGATCCAATCACAGGGTGACAGCTCACCGACAACAGT
The DNA here is from genome assembly GCF_021521415.1 of Bidens hawaiensis. NCBI lineage: Eukaryota > Viridiplantae > Streptophyta > Magnoliopsida > Asterales > Asteraceae > Bidens > Bidens hawaiensis. The sequence goes on from NW_027494639.1 coordinate 117,298, forward strand.
ACGAGGAGGAGCATGCTCTAGTACAAAATGTCACCATCAGCCGCTGCCTACCCACCAACCCTCATCGTGGCACGTACATAGCATGCAGTTGGTGGAATAGGAATAGTACACTACCGGCCATGTCACTATCAGCCGCTGCCTATCCACCAACCAGCATGGCACGTACGCAGCCCACAGTTGGTGGAACAGGAATATTATACAGCTGGCTGTACCTGCTTGGAAACCTACCTTCGGCTATAAATACTCCAACACCTTGGAACGGTATTATCATCTTATCTTCTCTGGCAATCTCTTAATATACACTTATATTCAGAGCAATCTAGTCTGATTCTCACGCCGGAGGGTGGTCACAAGGAGGAACCCCCCCCCCTTCTCAGTGACGAGCTTACGGTGTCTGTTTTACAGGTCACCTGAAGAACAACCTTCTTTGCCGGACATAATCCTCGTGGGAAACATCTATTTAACCCCCAGATTGTCCATAATCTGCCCGGGGTCGATTAGTGTTTCTTCATATACCTACCTGTTAATTGGGTAAGAGGTTGATGAAATCCTTGTGGAGAACGATGGGAAATGTAGTTTTGTGCGTAAAATTGGATTATTGGGAAAGAGGTGAAGAGAAGTAGTGAGCGTTGACATATTATATTATGTTGAGCGTTACTGTTACTATTTCTTTCACCAGACTTTTTGGAGCTCTGTCTGATTGCCATAGGATTTGGGTGGAGGAAACATAACATAACATAACTAGCGATTACAGCCAAACATGTTACTTTGGATTATGCCTTGTTGGATCTTTTGATTCTAAATCTGATTTGGGTCCACAAGTTTAACCACAAATTTCAAACTCTTTCTTTGAGTTAAATATAGTGGGTAGAGGTGTACAAACCGGTTTAAAACTTAAAACCGGTTCAGGTTAAAACCGGTTCGGTTTTGTTAATAAAAGTCAAAACCGGTTTATGATCGGTTTCGGTTCTAGTTTTGATCAGTTTCGGTTCGGGTTTTGGCCGGTTCGGTTCGGTTAACCGGTTTTGGTGGAGAAAATTACAAACCGGTTCCGAACCTACGGTTTCAATCGGAACTGGTTTCTACATAATCGGTTTCAAACCGGTTCGGTTCTTCAGTTAACCAGTTTATTTGCCCACCTCTAATCGTGTGTATAAATAACTAGAGTAATTATTAATATTTTATAACTTTTGAACTAAAGTTATTATTACATCACTATTTTATTTTTTTTAAAACTGTAATTACTATAGTTATTTATATGTTTAGTATGTTAATTTTATTTATACTAGATCTCACCTTATATAACAACCATATTAAAGTGATTTACCACAAATTAAGCTTGGAGTTTTATATGCGATGGTTAAGGTTTTTTGTTTCTGTTTTCTTTAAATTAAATTATATAAATATTTTATTTTTGTTATTTTGAGTATTCTGTTATGATTATTACCTTTGGAGCACTTTATGCGTTAGTAAAGACTGAAGCCGGGACCAAGGGTAACCCTTGATAACAACTATTTGACAATTAATATAAGAAGTAATGAGATGGACGGACTGGGAACGTGTAATTGTTAAGACGTAAGTTAAATCGACACTTTCCAATATTTTCTTGTGTGTTTATTTTTCTATTAAAAGGATAGAGTCAACATTCAAAAGCCCATCTCATAACAAGAAGAGTAGTTAGCGAAATGGCTTTAGGCCTTTAGGTAGCTCATCTTGACCCGACTGACTTTTTGTTCCTTTTAAGTTCAGCCTACAATGACCCATTAGTAGTGAGACCAAAATAATCAAACATGTTATAATAAGCCCATTAGAAGAATTCTTGGACCCAAACTAACCAAACGTGTTTTAATAATAAACGTTCATATGTGTCACACCCCAACCTAAGGCGGAAATGACAGGGCGTGATCCGATTGCTCACAGCTCGAAGATACTATCATAATAATAAATGACAATATCTAATTAATTATTTTATTCAAGAAATACACACAATAATCAAATACAACAAAACCATTCAAATAAATAAGTACAATCACTTAAATTCAAGTTTGTCTTCAATATAACCCTAAGGTCTTTCTAAGTGTCCATCCTTCAAGTCAGGCAACCTGCATATGCGTAGAAAATGGAGTTTTGTCAACAAATATGTTGAGTGAGATGATCACCAATTTTGACACAACAAATAGTTATATAGTAAGTATATAATAAATGATAAGTGTTAAATGCGCAAACCAATCTATGTGGTAATAATCAATCAAACCTTAACAAACCAAAATCAAGTATATTCATGTGCCAATGAATCGTTGCCAAGCGAATCGGGCATTAATTACAATGACTAGATTGTCGGTTTACCTTTGCCATGCGAATCGGGCTCCGGTTACTAAGACGGTTGTATGATCATACTAATGAGAACCCTATACAAAAGGGGATATGGTGGACCTCTCCGAAACGTTATCAAGTAAACAATTAAAAATGAAACAATTAGCAAATAGCATTCAACTGATATTCACACAATAATTATGTTTGCGATTTTGAGTATATATATAGAATAGAAAATATGAGTAAGTACGCATATGTTCCCAAAACATCAAAAAACAGTGTATAAAAAGGGGAATGATCAAAATCACCTTAGATTAAAGGCAAGTGAGTATAATTAAGAATAAACGAGTCAACGGATAATCGAGTCGTCCAATACGCGTCAAATGAGATAACTGATCAGAACCTGAAACTTTGTGATATGAAACTATAAATAAAAACGAACTTAATTCGCTGGAATCAATCCAAATGGATGAGTAGACCTCTAGTTATGTTGAATTAAATGTTTAAACGAGCTGGTACTGACTAGAATCCGAACAGTGAGTCGGAAGTCAGGTTTTGGGCAGTAGCCTTAAAATTATGTTACGAGAATAAAAGTCTTCTGGACCGAATGTTGAATCCGACCAGAAGTGTGAGAAAACGTAAAGTCAAACTTATTGACTGTTTTACCCTTTATCTGGTTTTAAAGCAATTGACCAGTCAGCACCCTTCAACCACCGAAATTGATTGAAGGTTATTGACTAGGGAATATGTATGAATGATTTTACAGTTTATAACTTACCCGGAAAGTGAAAGGAATGATGAGAAACGGAAGTCAAATGTCCTTGAGTTTGCAAAGTCAACGAACAAGTCTTGAATCTTTAACGAATATGCAAAAACCGAAGGGTTTACGAGATGGTAGAGGCTAGTTACGGCTGGAGGAGGTGTATTAGGGTTAGATTAAGGTTTACAGCAGGGAATTATGATGTGTTTATATAGAAAAACATAAACCGAACTCATTATGGGCTTTTTGGCCCGTTTAGGAAACCAAATCGAGTTTTAATGATCAAATCAATTATAAAATCAGTAGATTTCGTTCTTGGACAAGGGATTAAGTATATTAACATGTATTTTAGTTATAGGATGTTTACTTGGTCCTTAATTCACTCAAACGTGCCTAAAATAAACGATTTCGGCCTAAAAACGAACTAGGAAACGATCAAAGACAAAATGAAATGTGCAGATAACCCATGGCGGCGCGCGGTGGCCAAGAGGGTGGCTGGTCGAGCGGCGCTCCGGCTAGCTAAGGAAGGAACTTTGGTTTTTTGGCGATATTGGTCCCTAAACTTTCTGAAATGTTTAATTATTGACTATTTTAAAGTTTAAACCAAGAATAAATAACTTTAAGAACTTTAAGGGTATAAAATTAATTTTAGAAACTTATTTACTTATAAATATTTGATTTTGATTAATATTAAAGAACTAAAAATGATTCGGGTCGGGTTAATCGTAAACGAATACGAGTTTGGAAAATCCTAAATGTTACAATATGGCCCATCAAACTTTGATAATTGCATTTGTTTTGCCTAGATAGGACTTAGAACTTAGAAGTGACCATAGATGAAGAATTGAAGATGATTTTAAGACATTCAATTTAGGAATGATTTATTGAATTTTTTAATAATAAACATTCCTGAATTCGAATATAATCCAAATAAAAGTATTATTTTCCTTTTGAGTGAGAGTGTTGCAGTGGCGGATCTAGAAACTACTTTAAAGGGTAGCGTAATTTTTTTTTAAACGTACATTAAGGAAAAATAATTTGTTTTACCGGTTTCGCGTTTATGAGGCCTGATTACCTTTCGCGCGTAGTGGAGCCCAGTAACGCGTTTTGCTCGTGCATGTGTCTAGTTACGCGTTTGACGCGTCCCAGGCTCGGCTTCGTGTTGCAAGCGTACCGGCGCCCGGTTAACCCGGTTGCAATAGTGGATCAAAACAAGTTGGTTTATACTGGGTGCATCAAAATAACCTAAACTTGTTTGCCTTATGATATTGAGAATTATTCAAACTTATTAACTTACTGATACAATGATTTTATTGATATCTTTCGATCGGATCAAACACATATTGTTAATGAGTAGTTTTAAAGTTTACTCAACAAAAATATTGATAAACACAATATTTAATTAAATAAGAAAATAAAAGAGTCGCACATGTTTGAACTTGAAGTTTGAATATTTAAACTTGGTGATAAACCGATGTCATCGTTTTCTTTTCTTTGACGTTTAATAAAAGGTTGTTTACTCATCTTCAAAGTTCCCTAAGTAAAATTTGAACCAAAACCTAATATAAATTCCAATTTACACATAAAACTAAAGGCTAAATCCCTAATTAATTCCAATTTAAATATAACCCTAAATACATAATCAATTCCAATTTAAATATAAACCCTAAATCCCAAATTAACTCCCATTTAAACATAACCATAAATCCCTAAATACAAGAAATCTTACCGGAAAGGAGAGGTCGGAGGTGGAGTGGTCGAGTGAGGTCAGGAGGTGGCTGGTGGCGGATAGAGGTGGAGGTGGAGGTGGCGGAAGGTGGCGGCATCCGTGGTGAACTGGTGGTGTGTGGCGAGCAGAGTCTAGAGAGACAGAGAGTGTGCCTGTATTCACAGTATCCTGCCTTTTTTTTTTGTTAAACTTAAAAGGATTATTTGGGTTATTGGGTTTTTTTGGTTTGAGCTTTATAATTTAAGTGGTCTTTTGTTGAGTTTAAATATTAAATTGGTTGAGCTTAAAATACATAGGGGTAACGTTATCTTTTTTCAGTGGTAATGAAACATGAAAACGACAAAAAAAAAATTTTACACTACCGACGAAACGTTAGCGAAATGGCTTGTGTGTTTGTTTTTTTGTTAAAAGGATAGACTCAACATTCAAAAGCCCATCTCATAATAAGAAGATGAGTAGTTAGCGAAATGGTTTTAGGCCTTTAGGTAGCTCATCTTGACCCGACTGACTTTTTGTTCCTTTTTAAGTTCAGCCTACAATGACCCATTACTCCATTAGTAGTGAGACCAAAATAATCAAACATGATATAATAAGCCCATTAGAAGAATCCTTGGACCCAAACTAACCAAACGTGTTTTAATAATAAACGTTCATATGGCCCATCAAACTTTGATAATTGCATTTGTTTTGCCTAGATACAACTTAGAAGTGACCATAGATGAAGAATTGAAGATGATTTTAAGACTCAATTTAGGAATGATTTATTGATTTTTTTAATAATAAACATTTCTGAATTCGAAAATAATCCAAATAAAAGTATTATTTTCCTCTTGAGTGAGAGTGTCACTGTTGCTAATATCTTTACTATAAGTGGGATTATATCTGGTACTTTTGTGTTTTTCTTTTATCTATAAGAGACATCACTTAATATGAAATTATTATATAAACCATACTATTAATATGAAATTATTATATAAACCATACTATTGAATAAAATTTAAGGATTATGGACCCCATGGTAATTTATTTTTGGCTCTTGATGTTTTAAAAAATATTCTGATTTTACAGTTTGGGCCAAAACAATCGGTAAATATATAGTTGCTGCTATAAAAATTATATTTTGATTTTTTAGAGTTTGATTTTTTGAATATTAATGAATTACCCTTGAAAAATTATATAGAATATTAACAATATGGTTTATAAACTTTCTTAGTTTAATCTAGCTAAAGGTACATTATTGATCCAGGCATCGAGCATATTTTTTTTATAATATGTTATCTAAACTTTCTCTAGGAGAACTCATTCGAGATTATAAAATAATAATGCTAATATAATAATTAGTATGATTATAAGCTTTTTTATTTGAAACTTTAAGTACAGGTTTTTTCGTTAATGAGTCATACTCTAGCCGATTAAAAAACTAAAAGAACGTAACGTCTCTAGAAGGAAGTGGAATTTGATACCGACACGCATATATTCATTCTTTTCTTGATTTAATTAGTTGTATATTATATTATATATATTACAAATTTAAAAAAAAAAGATGTCTTACAAAGTTCGTATAAACTTTATATTGTGCATGTAGTCTTTTACATTATGCTTACTATATTGTACTTTAGTTTGTGGACTATAGATTGTACATGATGCAATCTTTTTTTTATCTTTATAAACACCTTAAAAATATTTTTTTTTCTACACATATATTAAAAGATATTAGTTTTGATGATTGGACCGAGTACCACTCAAAACTTCCTAACAATGGGCCGGTTCTTTCTCATTTGTTTTATGCGGACGATGCCATGATTTTGGGGGAGTGGTCTATTGATAATATTAAGTGTGTTATTAGAGTGTTGAGGTGTTTTTATTTATGTTCCGGGTTGAAAATTAACGTGGCTAAATCGTCTTTGTTTGGTGTGGGTGTGGAGGATGAAGAGATAGGGTGCATGGCGAACGTTATTGGGTGTAGGAAAGGTGAGTTTCCGTTTGAGTATTTAGGGCTCAAAGTTGGGGCGAATATGAATCGGATTGTTAGTTGGAATCCTGTGGTGGAGATCATTCATAATAGGTTGGATTCTTGGAAGGTGAAAACTTTATCGATTGGAGGTAGGGTTACGCTTATTAAGTCGGTTCTTTCGAGTTTACCGGTGTATTATATGTCTCTCTATGTTGTTCCTAAAGCGGTTATTAAGAAGATCGATTCGTTGTATAAGAAGTTTCTTTGGGGAGGCTCGGTGGAGTCTAAGAAAATTCATTGGGTTGCGTGGGAGAGAGTTGCGGTGCCGATAAAGGAAGGGGGTCTTGGTATTTGTAGTACTGGTGTTTCCAGTGTTGCTTTGATAAGTAATTGGCTGTGGAGGTATAAGAGTGAAAATGGTCTTTGGAAGAGGGTTATTTGCGCTATTCATAGGTCGTCGGTTGGGTGGGTTGGGTTACCAATTGGTAGGTTGGGTAATGGGGTGTGGGCTAATATAGCTAAACAGGTGAATAAGCTTTCAGTCGGAAATGTTCCTTTTCGGAATTTCTTTAAGGGAGAAGTTCGTTCGGGGGATACGATTCAATTTTGGTTGGATCCTTGGATGACGTCAGTGCCCTTAAAGGACGTATATTGTAATGCTTTTAAATTTGAAAGGTTCAAAAATTGTTTGGTTTCGGATCGGGTTTTTAAAGGGCCGAATGGTTTGGTGTTTGATTGGAGTTGGATAGATGGTGAGAGGAATTCGATAGTGTTGGATGAAATTGGCAGTATGGAAGCTTCTATTACACCGATGGTGTTTCCGGATGGAGAGGATTATTGGAGGTGGGTCGGTGGTGGGTCTAGTGGTTTTTCTGTCGGAACAGTTAAAAATCTTATTCGGGCCCAGAGTGGTTTCTGTGGCTCGGGGTCGTTTCGGTGGTGTAGATGGGTTCCGGTTAGATGTAATATTTTCGCTTGGAGAGCTGTTTTGGGTAAAATTCCGACTGTTGACGCGTTATCGTATAGGAAGATTTCGGTGGGGCGCTCGAATTGTGTTTTATGCGAGTCTGGTGACGAGTCAGTTGAGCATATGTTCACGTCTTGTTATGTGGCTTCGATTATTTGGCAAGCTATTGCGTCATGGTGTGGTATTAATAATTTTTTTGCCTTCTCCATGGAGGATCTGATGGAGGTGCATAATTATGTTGGGCTTAAAGGATATGCTAAATCTGCTTTTCAAGGTATTGTGATTGTCAGCTGTTGGCGAATATGGAAAGCTAGGAATGATTGTGTTTTTGATCGTAAAATTGTTAGGGTGGGTGATTTAATTAGTGAGATTAAATCCCTAAGTTTTTTCTGGTTTTCTAATAGGTTTGATAAGTATTCCCTGTCTTGGGATTCGTGGTGTCGGTTTACGTTTATGTAATTGGTGTTTGTGTGTGGTTTTGCCTTTTTTTGGGCTGTGTTAATAGAAATTTTCTTGTCAAAAAAAAAAAAAAAAACCACTCAAATTTATATAAACTATTTCATTGTTTAATTACCAATACAAGTATAAATATTTTGAAGTTCATTAGAGTTACTGAGCAACTTTCCTTTTAAACAAATCAATTGTTTTTTTGTTTCATGCTAAAAATGAATACTTTTCATTAGTTTATTAACCATCCGGATAAAAGTTTTATTTCCTTAATTAAAAAAAATTAATAACAATCTAATGGAGAATTTTTTATATTTCACACGGGAATTACTGTGCTTAACGTGTATGCATGGTTTAACGTTTTTAAGGCTGCAATTTTGATGTGGTTTAATTGTCTGCGCTGCAATTTATCTTACTGATATATATCCTTAAGTACCATTAAAAAAAACTTGCTTATATAAGAACGTAAAATGTAAGGTTTGTGTCAAAATATATTTGAATGTTGATTAGTCGGGCATACATTGCTAAAACTTGATTGCTTTGTTTTCTATCTAAATGATTTTTTTTCATAGTTTATATATAATTAGCAACTTAAGAGTGCATACATAGCTGTAACTTAAGCTTAATTGATTGTACTTGCTTTTAACTTCATTTTTTTTTATAATTATATATACACATATATTATAATTTTGAACTTCTGCTCTACACACTAAAACACTGTTTCTTGATATAAGGCTTTATAATTTGTACTTTGTGCTGCCATACTTATACAATCTACCTTCACACAAAAAGGTTACACGTGCCAGGGGTAAGTGGCAGCTGGCACTACACTGTCTACACATCTACACCACTATTTTTCTTCTCTACATTTTATGCTCGGAAACTCCTCTCTCTCCTTCTACATCCGACGACGTCTCTCTCTTCTGATCACCGTCATTATATATATATATTGTAATATCCGAATTTTTCAGATAATAATTATAATAGCTAAATTTTATGATAATAAAATAAGATGATTATTTAAATGATTATGGTTTAATGGAAATTGTATTGAATTTAGAATTTCGTTGGGAACTCAAATTTGATATGTAATCAAATGGTATTAGAGGTAAGATAATATATATACGTGGGTTAACTTGTTAACGATATATATATATATATATATATATATACATATATATATATTATCACTTATGATTTGAGTAAAGATACCATTAAGTAGAATTTGAATATTATTATTGTAGTATATCGTTGCAAACTCATATAAATAAACAATTTAAATAAATAGATAGATAATAAGCACACCTAATCCTAAAATTTCAAGATATAATTTTTGAACTAGTCTTATCACCTCCAAGTACATCATTAATTAAAAGTGTTAGTATCTCGTAAATGGGTAGAACGTTAATGAAATATAAGCTAAACTTTTTAACATAAATACTATTTTAACATACACATGAGTAATAATAACCAAAAGTAAAAAGTTACTTAAAACAAACACTAAAGTAAAATGTTTGCTAAGTAAATGTGGAAATAAATTATGAAACAATGATAAGGGTGAATTTTGCTATATCTTGAAAGTTGATTTGAAAACCATGCATTAGCATTATCTCTTCCGCTATAACTTCCGAGGAAAACGAGTTTCATCCGTAACTTAATTCTAATCCTATTAAAAAAACAATTAAAGCGAGTTTTGGGATTAGCCAACCGTTTAAATACATATAAAATCCGTTCCTTCCTCCCTGCCATATTGACACAGCCAACCATAACCTCTACCGCCACTGCACGGCCACCATCTCCTGCCGCCGCCGCTTGTCACGCCACTACGGGAGGTTGCCGCCAGTCACAACCACTACCGCCGCTGTTTCTAACCACCTGTTGTCCTGTGCCACCATTTGAGGTCGATGAACCACCACCGTCGCACTCCTCCTTCTTAGCCATCAGCCTGAGCTAGCTGCCACCCCGCACTTGTGCGCCATCGCTCGTCTCGCACTCTTAACTGTTTTGTTGTAATATTAAGGTACCGAATCATAACCTCCGCTTGATTTGATTTTAAAGATAGAAATTTCAGCATCGTTTTGATTTGTTCTGGCGACCGCGGTTCGTTTCGTTTTGGTTCCGCGAAGAATATAGTCTCGTATGTGTGTGCTGTGTGTGTGAGGTGTGTGATGCATGCTTATATTGTATGGTGTGTGTGGTGAAGAGTGCATGTGGGCGGTTGTAGGTGTACTTTGTGTGGATGTGTGTGTTTGTAGGTGTTCTGTGTGAATGCTTGTGAATGTTAAAGATTTTATTATTTAATAACAATCAAGCTTATTTATTTATTTTCTATAAATTAAACAGTTATTCACCAAAATAGGTACTTTTGCGTTTTGACTTTGGATCAAATTTAAGAGTTTTAGTAAGGGTTTGTTTAATTAAATAAAGAGTGTCGTTTGTTTTTTTTTTAAATGAGAATTGGAGCTTTATGTATTGTTCTTTTTATTACTTCAAAACACGAATAAACAAAGCTAAATAAAATTTTGATTATATGTAAAGTTGTCACCTTTTGGAAACTTAAAGGTTCTTGATAATAATTACTAAAACAAGCATGACAATAAGTTTCTACAATAAATAGTGAAGATTATAAAAGCCCTGTCGCCGGAAAATCAGCAACCAATAAAGTTTAGTAAATTTGATTGAAAAATAAATAAAATGTAGGCGTTAGTACAACTTAGCGTGACTCGACTTCACTTGCTTGCTCATCATTAGCTAAGGTACGGATTCTGGTTTCTATCACTCATAGTATAAATTATATTTTGTTACTTTGTAGTACGGTTTCTGTTTTTGTTTCCTCTTAGTATTATTTATATTCCATTACTTCGTAGTACGGTTTCTGTTTTTGTTTTCTCTTAGTATTAATTATATTCTGTTACTTGGTAGTACGGTTTCTGTTTTTGTTTTCTCTTAGTATTAATTATATTCTGTTACTTGGTACTACGGTTTCTGTTTACTTTTAGTCATAGTATATTAACTCTATTCCGTTACTTCGTAGTACGGTTTCTGGTTTCTTTCACTCATAGTATTAATTATATTCCGTTACTTCGCAGTACGGATTCTGTTTTTGTTTCTTCTTAGTATTAATATATTTGTTACTTCGTAGTACGGTTTCCGTCTTTGTTTCCTCTTAGTATTATTTATATTCCGTTACTTCGTAGTACGGATTCTGTTTTTCTTCACTCATAGTATGGGTTCTAGTCCATTTTATATTCGATGTCCGTCACTTCGTAGTGCGGATTTTTGTTATCTAGTTCGGTTTATTCGTGTGATATGGTTATATTAATTTTATAGCATGCAATAGGTTATATATATTTTGAATTCATTATTGCATGTTCCTGTTTAAATATCTTTTAGTTATACGACTTTAGTTCAGTACTCTGTTACCCGAGCATTTCTGACTTGTCGTTGGGGCGTCAACGACATGGCACTTATCGTGACAGTGCGTAATCAAAGTTCACGGCGTCTCTGAAAGTACTCATGTAGTACCTTGGCCACTTAGAGGCGTATAGATCGATCTTAGCTCCGACTCCTGACTCCTGACTCCTGACATGGCACTTATCGTGACAGTGCGTAATCAAAGTTCACGGCGTCTCTGAAATTACTCATGTAGTACCTTGGCCACTTAGAGGCGTATAGATCGATCTTAGCTTCGACTCCTGACTCCTGACTTCTGTTTGAGATGGAACAATGTGTGCACGCCACCCACACCGTCTCTTTGGTGCATGGACTAGCTAGCTGTGTACCCCTCTGTTTAGGCTCTGGGTGCTTCCGTATTACACGACCTATTTATTTTAACATCATCGTCGTGTATTTTAGTAATTATATTTTGTTTCGCTATATTTCTGGTCCGTTTTGATATGTGTATATGCATTTGATTAAATTTGAGTATATTCAGATTACGTCCCGATCGTGTATCGGATTATGTTTCGCATTTAATTATAGTTCAGTTAAATGTTACACGTTATATGTTACACGTCACACATTATATGTTACAAGTTATATGTTTCTGGCTCTGGGTGTTTTTGTTATAGTTCTGATATATTTCCGCATGCGTTTGACCATGTTCTGGCCAAGTGTCGGATCATACATCCGAATTTTATTAAGTATATGTTTAGGTATAAAGGGTTGGTTTCGAGTTTGAATTGAAGTTCGTATATTTATTCTCTTACGTCTGTCCTTACCTATACTATTGTTCTTTCCGTTACTGGGCAATTTTTGGCTCAGCCGTGTTTTCTTGTTTTGTTTTTCTTATTTTGTTTTCAGGTAATCCGGGACTCTGGGAAATTAGTGATGAGAGAGAATAACGAAGTTCAAACTTTTAGGAGTAAATTCATTTGGTTTAATAATACGACATAGGTTGCATTAATTTTTGTTGTATTTTGGATTGTGGCGTTGATTTGATATCTGTAATAGTGACACGTCAGCCTGCTCCGGGTTGGGGTGTTACATATATATATATATATTATAATTTGTATTTTTAGTGGGACATAGCGTACTATGGAGGTCAGTTTTACGGTGGATATGGGCATGCTATGCAACCACCAAGCATGTATGGTGCAGTTGCAACGTATGGTGTCTATGGTGCACACTAGCAACAAGTGAGTTGTACAGATAGTATGAGTTTAGATCAATAGTGATTTCTATGGATAATGATGATGCTAATGTATTGAAGTTGCTCGAGAAGGATGATTTTTTGTAAGCCTGGTTTAATATACACTAGCAGGGTATTGTTTGTGTTGAAGAAGTGAGTGATGTATTGGCGTTTTACTTAGCTTTATACTATTGTACATAAAAGTTGCCGAAAAATGAGCGTTACACATGTTAACACCTGCTGCAAGGCTCCCCGTCATACTAGTTTAATTTTACTTTTTAACCCTTAAGACTTTTTTTATCTTTTACAATTTAAGCTCAACATCTTTTCACCTTCAATTTTGGTCCCTATACTTTTCATCTTTTACAGATTATTCGCATTACATTTTGATCAAAATTTTGAGAGCTAAAACGCAGCAACGTGAGTGTGTGGTTCAACATTTTTACACATATTTTTCCCGTTTAATGGGCTCTGCCGCAACCCACGGGTCCTAGATTAATTTAATTATTGTTATACTTTTCATCTTTTACAAATTATTCGTATTACATTTTGGTCAAAATTTTGAGAGCTAAAACTGTAACACCCTATTTTGAAACGTTCTTTTTATATTATTATTTTAATAATATATTCCAAATCGGTCCCAGATTTTTCAAACAACGGAAGCATTTTATTAAAATAATGTGACACAACAAATATATTCAAAATTCACATTATATATAAATCCGATACGTTGAGTAAGTTACATCATCAAATTTATTTAACTAACCCATAATTTATACATCCAAACATGGGTTATAAACATAATGTTCGATCTTTCAACGTATCGAGGCTTAACCAAACTTTTCTATTCATGTACCGGTGATTTACCTGAAAAACATTATTTACGATAATACTAGCAAAGCTAAGTGAGTTCATTTATCAAAATATAATAATGTTTTTCACATCAGAATTTTAACCACCAATCAACCACCATATTCTCTCCTCATGGCAATTTATTATTTAAAAATTATATTTACTTTTATTGCATAATAGTGATTTATTCCCCCACCACGTTACACATGTGACAATAATTATCACACTATGGTGATTTAACTCCCACCATGTTACACCCATGGCATATTTATCACATAACTGTGATTTAACCCCACCACGTTACACCCGTGACAATAATTATACTCTCCAATATATTATCATAGCGTCACTTGTCAATACTCATGCAAATAAAATCATGATTTCACAAGTTCTACTACCCAAATAATCTTATGACTAAATTATATAAAATATTTGGACTGTCATATGACTAATTGAACGAAAGATGATCGGATTAATCAATTGAGTGGTTAGGGTTTATAATCAAATTGGGTTTATATAAGCTTTTGTATATATAAGATTGTTTTCATTCCCCAATCAACTGACAACCTAGCACAGTTGGCTAGTGTGTGTGTGTTCAAGGTCGGGCCCGCTGAGGACGCGGGTTCGATTCTCAGCCACCGAAAATTTTGGGTTATTTTTATAATTTGTTATTTATAATTTGTTTTCATGATTTATTATAATTAGTATTAAATACTCAATAAAAGATATTTTATTAAACCGACATCATAAAGTAACGTTTCGTGTCAGATAGTCTCGTTACAAGTTTTCGTGTATATATATATATACACACACACATATATATATATATTATAAATAACATACATTATTATTAAAGAACCAACAATTATTTTATTAATATCTAACGCCAATACGGAGGTATACATTATTATTAAAGAACCAACAATTATTTTAATATCTAACGCCAATACGGAGGTTTCTTGTCGTTGAACGCTTTTATAAACTTATTTATTATATATATATACATATGATTATAACAAACGTATTGAACGCATTATCTATATTTATATCATTAAATCTTCGTTAAAATTTACAAGAATATAAATTTTATGATAAATAAACGTTTATCGTTATAAAATATCTTCACTTATATTTATTTAAACTTATTATTCGTAAACCCGATTTTATAACAAACAATGATTTTTATAATTCAATAATAACAATAATTAGTAGATGTCAATCGTTAATCCATAATATACCAATCATAATTGTAACTCAAATCATATCGAAATCTTAAATTCATTATGCATATTATATCATTATAATTCACTCGTAATATCATTTAATTAGGATTTTTGTCGGTAATTCTCGAAGATCGTGATTATCGCTCTCTGGTTGTAATCATTACCGTTTAGCTTAATCGATTAGGTGAGTTTGATCATTCCCCTTTTTATACACTGTTTTCAAATGTTTTGGGAACATATGCGTACTTTCTCATATTTTCTATTCTATATATGTAACACCCCACCCCGAAAGGGTGACGTGTCACTACCATAGATATCAAAACATAAGACATAATTCCATAAGTTAAACGTCATTACAAAGCCCTAGGTTTAATTATTTATTACATAAATAAACGTCATCCAAAAGTCCTAGTGCTCAATTTTCTTTTTTTCTTTTTCTCTCTTCACACCCCGCCCAGAGTAACCTGTGAACCTGCTAAAGAAAAAGGATTTACGGGATGAGCCAAATGCCTAGTACGGATAAAATGGCACAATTAACAATAATAATGAGTTAACAAGAATCAAACAAAAACATAACATAAGATGATACGACACACAGTAAAGCTAACCAATAAAGTAAATCATATGGATGTACCAGTGAGCCGAATTCTTAATTTATTACTTACAAACATACACATAGAGCTGCTGACCCTATGTGTCGAACGTGCAATGGAGCGTGGGCATCACACACCATCCTCCATAATCATATGCATATATCCTAGGACCAGTCCATACGCCTCCTAATGGCCTCATGTACCTCACAAGTACTAAGGAGACGCCGTGATTTAGGCTCACCGTCACGGCCGGTGCCACGCCATCGATGCCGCAATGTCGTGCTTGTGGTCACCCCACAAGTAGGAACATGCTCAGGGTAACAGAATATAACAAGTGAAACAATACTACAACATATCCAAAAGCACGCTCTCGAAGCGTTAAAGCAAATACCTAATCATATCATTATCATCGAAACATGCAATAATGAGTACAATGTAGCAATAATTCTATCGCATGCTATTAAGTCAAATAACAAATCATAATCAGAACATGAATCGAACGGACGGCCAAATGATTCGAGTTGCCAAAGAACGCCAGGAGTTCCAAAGGTTTATAGATATAATAACAACAGGGTTTATAACAAACGGATATAATATAGCAATGATAAGGAGGGGGGTTTAGGATCCGTACCTTGAATAACAATTCACAATTTTGTTAGACTTGTTTCTTTTAGGGGTCGTGATAACCTACAAGTAATTTATATTTGATGAGATATAACATTTTTTTTCATTGTATATTATAATAATTATTATTACTATTGTTTTATTAATGAGTAATAATAAAATATTTGTAAAGGCTTAACATTTATAAGCTCTAAATTTATTTAAGTGTCTTATTAAATTTTCTTTGTAAGCTTCGGTACTGTATAACATATGTTATTATATATTGTTGTTAGTTTTGTAGAACATTATTATAAGTTTGTTTTAAAAGTGTTAGTACAGTGGATTTAGAACATGATTATTATATTTATAACTTTAGTGAATATGAGCATATATTTGAACAAACGATTTAAATGCTTTATGTTTATAACTTTAGTGGATCTGAGCATATATTCGAACAAACGATTTAAATGCTAAGTTAGTAAAAAAAATATACATATCCCTTTTGAATTATTTAACTATTACACTATATATACTTGATGCATTATGAAAGTGGACCATATGCAAAGCAAAATAACAAAAACAGAGCTACAATAACTGACGACCTCTGAACCTCGTTTTTATTTACATATGTTACTAGCAACCTAAGTCTTAATTATTCTTAAGTAAGTAGTTAATTATTAATCATTTTTTTTTCAAAGTTCCACCCTCCTAAATTTTAAATTTTGGTTGCAGGTTCCCTAAAAAAAGAAACTTAAAAACACTAACTTTTGCAAATCATAGATTCATAGATCATAAGTTTAGCATTCTACACCAAGATTCGAAAGGCTTTGAGGACTACTTATGGAATAGTCGGTGCTTGGTTTGGCGGCGCTGCAGTGATGGTCACTCCGGTGGTAGTGGCGCGCTGTGGACAATGGTAAGGGTGGAGACGAACAGAAGATGTGTTTGGCTTTACATTCCTTGGCCTCTGGAGTTGAGAATATATTCGTCGGAAAATGTTTCGGTAGTGGCGAGGGAATGATTAATATTTCTGGTGGCCTTTGAGTGGTGGCGCGTAATGGAGGTGACGAGTAGTAGAGTTTGTTTTGGGTTAAGTGCAAGTAAGGGGTTTGGTCGGAGGTGGTAACATGGTTGTCATGTAGATCACAGACTTGAAGAAAAACAGGTGTTTAAAGGAATGTTGTGAGGCAAGATGAAGCAAGTCTTGGCTTTTATAAAATATCTTTGACAAAGATGCAATTATTTAGAGATGCTCCAACACATATCATTTCCTGTCTGCAAAATTTGATGTGGGAAGGATACTAGTAAGGTAGGTTGAAAAAGTCAATGGTGGTGAATGCATTTGTCCAATCAAGGGTTTCTCTTCCATATAGGTTATCATGATTGTTGATTATTTATTTGCTTGCATGTTTACGTAACAAAGTTGTCTGATTGTATTATTATTATTATATTGTTTATATTAGTTTACACATATACAGATCATTTTGAAGTGTACATGTCTTCTTTTACTTCTATTTATGTTACACAAATTCCGAAGTTATGCCTCAACTTTCAAAATATTTTTAAATCATCTTAATTTTTGGTAGATTATATTTTATTATGGGAAATTCCTTAAGAATTCCTATGTTTTGCTCTTTCACCTTGAAGCATGTTGGTATGACAAATCTCGTACAACCATATAACTTTAAGTGGTACCCGTAATGGGCTGAACGGTTACGTGGTAAACATAACCGACTAAACGGTTATACTTTCAATTTTTTGTTTTAAATTATTTTAAATGCTTAGTTGGGTGAAAAAATCCATGGAAATCCATGGGCACTCCAACTATTCATTTCTAAAACCATTTTCGATTCGATTTTTGGTTTGAAACGTATCGTCCGGGGTGGTTCCCGAGATACACCAACTACTTATATTTGATTCGTTGATTCGATATTTAGTTGAGTCGGTTAAATGCCATGTAACGCTTATGGTCCGAACAACTCCATTGATTCAATAATTCGTTAATTAGTTGGGTCAGTTAAATGTCATGTACACGCTCATGGGCTGACCAACTCAATTGTTTAGTACTCGTTATTTTAATTAGGCCAATAAATTGTCATGGAACGCTCATGGGAGGCCTAATTCACAAGATTTATGTCGCTTTATTTAGTTTGGCCATTCAAATTGCCATGAAAAGCTCATGGGAGGCCAACTAATTAAACATGTTTCGTGATTTAAATTGAGTTTTTGAGCTACCATGGGAAGCCCATGGAAAGCCCAACCCAATAACATTTTTACCTTTGAATTTTTGTAAACATTATTTACTAAATTAAATATCTCAAGAAAATTATACAAATTATTTTAATTCTTGACTCGTCATCGAGTCTTCACTAATACTAATACATATACATACGCATCCCCATTATTTCATATCAACTCATTCCCACAACTTACCCATCATTTCATTAAAATTTCATCCTTGATCCTCGTAGAACGTCTTCCCTAGGAAATCATTGTAATCAACGCCGTTCACCTGCTTTTCGTGATTGTTGTTCGACTACTAGAATCGAAGAAGAATTTGCTGTTGTATTCCGTTAACCAAAACGACCGTCAACCTCGACAAAACTAATATACCTCGAACAAGAAATCTTATACTAACTCATATTCGTTAAAATATTATTTAAATTGTGTTTTCTTAATTATATCCATATCCTCAAACTATAAAATTTCTAAATACATTTAAATCCCTATCCTCAACTCTAAACTATAAATATTTTATTATCTCTTGTTTTTCTCAATGTAATGATGATTTTCACAACTTATTTTCCACTTTGTAAATCTTTATTATTAGGATTCAATTATTGTAAATTTTATTATTATTAATTAAACTTAATTATGTATTCTCTAAATTTAATTTCTATTTTTAAATTAAAAATTTCCATTAATTAATTTAACTTTTATTATTAAATAGACCTTTTGATTTAACCTTCATCATAAATATTTCCACTCCCTACTTTGATTTTTGAAAGTGTTGATAAATTCGTAGTTGTTAGAATAGTCATGGTGGTTCATGCATCTCTAGCCTCGCATTTATCTCAACTTATTATATGCTTCACTTTAATTTAGAATTTATTATTTACTCAAATTTTCATTATTGATAATTCAAATTACTTACTTCCTAATACTTATAACGATTTTATGAAAAAGGAAAAATCCACTAATTCCCAATTTAATCTAATTTAATTATCTACCTTATATTTTATATACTTTTAAAGGTTTAATTGAAATAGGACTATCTCAGTGATTCGGGAATACCCGTTTCTCAATTTAATCTAATAACAATTTGATTCAAATACGTACATTTTTGCATTATCATTGATATTTAAATTATTAACTATTATAACATTTTAGAATATCTTAATCGAATTAATCTCATCTCAAAATCACAAACTTGAAAGGCTATAATTTTATATTAACTTCTATTTGGATCTCATAGGTTCTCAACTGACTAAACTCGACTCGCCAAATAAACTTATATTCTCGATCTTAAGAACTTCATTCCTAAAGAATACGATATTTAAGGACTCTGCATGCCATTAACTATTTGTTATAAATTAAATCTTTACGTAATTCATCCCCTGAATAAAATTTCTTTATCGAAGTTAATCTATTAGGATCTTGTACCTTCATCTTATTTCCTTAATCTCAATTATCATAATAACATCTAAATCACCAAATCTGTTATCTTCAATTTTCAAAATTGTACTTTTTAAAAGAAAAGGAGGTTTTTAAAATCTCACGGTTTTATTAATTCAACTCGAACATCTATTAATTATAATTTGAAATTATATTTAGAATTATCAAAACAATTGCTTTATCTTAAAATTTTTATTTAAAACGTTTTATAACCCACATGATTGAATGGATTATACGGACCATCTGACGATCTAAGTAATTATGGGTCGACACGTAATTACCAAAGTCCTCGCATGGAAAGCATAATACGTACAATTGTGTGTCATGATTTAGAACCGAAAGTAATTTGAGTAACGGTACGAATGATGATATGATAAGAATATGGTGGATACGCCGCTTGTACATCCTATATATAAGTGCCCTTATCTGATTGCCATTCGAAGCGTTGCTTTGGTTATTATAAGTTCTATGTTATGAAATTTTCGTTAAAAGTTTAATTTATTTTTAAAATGATGATGTGTTGGTTTTCCTTAATTTCGGGACGAAATTCCCTAAAGTAGGGGAGACTGTAACATCCCGGATTTAACCAAACCCGTAACCCATTAACCCATGACCCATATACCCATTTAACCCTAACTGTGACCCGTTTAGGTTACTTGAGCCTAAATTAACGATCTAAACTAGGAATTGAATCAATTTTGTAATTGTACTTACCAATATCAGCCTAACCGTCGTAACCAATTAGGAAACAGGATCAAATCTAACGTGTATTTGATATATTTATGAACCAACTAACCCTATAATCGATTATATACTCTAGACTCGATCATAATGCAATTCATCACGTCTGCACCTCTCTAATACCAGCGCAAGTCGAACCCCTATGGTTAATTGGATCCTTGAATCTTGGTGTTGCCTGTTCATCGTCTTGTTCATCGGCCCTGACAACTCAAATTTAACCCGTGTTTAATCAACAATATAGGTAATTAATTATATGGTTTTGTTCGTTTTGATGCGTTTAACAATAACCCAACACTAATTGAACGAAAGATGATCGGATTAATCAATTGAGTGGTTAGGGTTTATAATCAAATTGGGTTTATATAAGCTTTTGTATATAAAAGATTGTTTTCATTCCATAATCAACTGACAACCTAGCATAGTTGGCTAGGTTGTGTGTGTTCAAGGTCCGGCCGGCTGAGGTCGCGGGTTCGATTCTCAGCCACCGAAATTTTTGGGTTATTTTTATAATTTTTTTTCATGATTTATAATATATTATAATTAGTATTAAATACTCAATAAAAGATATTTTATTAAACCGACATCATAAAGTAACGCTTCGTGTCAAATAATCTCGTTACAAGTTTTCGTATACACACACACACACATAAATATATATATATATATAGGATTAGGTTAATTTCAGACGTGTTTCTTATAGCGAGAAGTGCGAGAAGAGATTCTAACCAATCACATAATTTATTTTTTATTTTCTAATTATTTATTTGCAAGTGTATATTAGTGACATATAAAGTATTTTGTTTTGTAACTTATACCCATTAATGGTTTAATAATTAATGATAAGTTACTAGCAAATGGTAAGTTACAAACTATTATTATTATTTTCTATTTCATATGAAATTTGAATCATTGGAATCTATTTTATCTAAAATCATTTTATTCTAAAAATGGCTAATTATTATTATTATTGAAGTGGTAACTGATTTTGATAATGTGTGTAGGTACCTACATCAATATATACTACAAGACAAAGGATATATCGTTCACATGTACATGAAAATCAAAACACTTACTATTCTCTTCATACATTATGTAGGTACGTGTGTACCTACATCAACATGTAGGTACATGTGTAGCTACCTACATCAATATGTTCTCTTCATACATGATGTAGGTACCTACACATGTACATTCTCTTCATACGCTTACTATATCAATTTATTCTTTTCATACATGATGTAGGTATCTACCTCAATATGCACAGGTGTATGTACGCATATCAACATGTAGGTACGTATCTATATCAATATGCACATGTGTATCAATCTCATATGGAAAGTCGAATTTCATGCAGAGTTATGTCAAGAGATTTGGGAGTGAAACAAGGGTTTGCATAAGTTAGCTATTTTAACTCTACACCATTCTGACGACTTTACCCTTTTAAGCTTAAAATATCTGGTCAAATATTCAAAGTATTTACAATAATGCCATCTTGTGTTTTAAGCCATTGATTTGCGTATTGAATGGTTGAGATTCATTTCTCGCGCTTCTCGCTCTAATATCACTTCTCGCATGATCCATCCCCTATATATATATTATAAATAATATACATTATTATTAAAGAACCAACAATTATTTTATTAATATCTAACGCCAATACGGAGGTTTCTTGTCGTTGAACGCTTTTATAAACTTATTTATTATATATATACATATGATTATAACAAACGTATTGAACGCATTATCTATATTTATATCATTAAATCTTCGTTAAAATTTACAAGAATATAAATTTTATGATAAATAAACGTTTATCGTTATACAATATCTTAACTTATATTTATTTAAACTAATTATTCGTAAACCCGATTTTATAACAAACAATGATTTTTATAACTCAATAATAACAATAATTAGTAGATGTCAATCCTTCAATCCATAATATACCAATCATAATTGTAACTCAAATCACATCGAAATCTTAAATTCGTTATGCATATTATATTATTATAATTCACTCGTAATATCATTTAATTAGGATTATTGTCGGTAATTCTCGAAGATCGTGATTATCGCTTTCTGGTTGTAATTATTCCCGTTAGGCTTAATCGATCAGGTGAGTTTGATCATTCCCCTTTTTATACACTGTTTTCAAATGTTTTGGGGATATATGCGTACTTACTCATATTTTCTATTCTATATATATACTCAAAAATCGCAAACATAATTATTGTGTGAATATCAGTTGAATGCTATTTGCTAATTGCTACATGTTTAATTGTTTACTTGATAACGTTTTGGAGAGGTCCAACATATCCCCTTTTGTATAGGGTTCTCATTAGTATGATCATACGACCGTCTTAGTAACCGGAGCTCGATTCGCTTGGCAAAGGTAAACCGATAATTTAGTCATTGTAATTAATGCCCGATTCGCTTGGCAACGATTCATTAGCACACGAATATACTTGATTTTGGTTTGTTAATGTTTGATTGATTATTACCACATCGATTGGTTTGCGCATTTAACACTTATCATTTATTATTTATTTATTATATAACTATTTGTGGTGTCAAAATTGGTGATCATCTCACTCAACATATTTGTTGACAAAACTCCATTTTCTACGCATATGCAGGTTGTCTGAGTTGAAGGATGGACACTTAGAAAGACCTTAGGGTTATATTGAGGACAAACTTGATTTAAGTGATTGTATTTATTTATTTGAATTGTTTGGTTGTATTTAATTATTGTGTGTATTATTTGAACGAAATAATTAATTAGAGATTGTTATTTACATTTATGATAGTATCTTTGAGCTGTGAGCAATCGGATCACGCCCCGGCATTTCCGCCTTAGGTTTGGGTATGACATTATGTGTTTCACGTGCTTGGTTCACCGCTTTTACATTTACTTTTCGTTCGATTTTACTTTAACATAGTTATTGCTTTCTACGTTTAGTTTCTTTTATTTATTTCTCTTTATACGAACCCTTCCAGTGTTGGTGGTCAATGGCGGTGGTGTGGCATTGGTGATACTTGGAACAATTTAAGCCCTTGCCTCAACGCAGAGGGTTTTATAATGGTTCACGAAAGTTACTCGCCGCGAAAAAGGGGATGTTAAGTGATGGCAATGGTGGTGATTTCATGTTTTCAAATGAAATGAACATGTAAATAACGGTTTTACACCCGTCGCCGCAACGGACGGGTGTCAATTCTAGTTCGGTATAAAAAGGAACGTGGTCGTGAGAGGGTTCAGATGTTAGTTTGTTGTAATTTAACTTTTATAAATATTCGTCACTAAATAAATAAATAAACAGATTGTATTTTCTATTTCAACTCAAGCTTTTTTTTTAACACTTAATCCCTTACAAAATTAAGTTTTTCATGAAACTTGAACTCTTATCATTTTTACCATTTGAAAAGATAAAATGTGTTATTTAAGGTCATGATACTGTTAGACCGAAGATAAAAGGTGCGCTATCTTTTATTTCTATTTTATAAAATAAAACATTTACTTTGAATAATAAAAATTTAAAATTATTTCATCTTTAACTATTTTTTTTTCATTTGGTATAAACGAATCCGGATACACTTAAACTTGAGTGTGGTTTAAACTTAAATAACCTAACAAAACAAGAAAAGGTTATAGAGCTAAGCTAGATAATCTAATTTCAATAGCCCTGATTATTTATAATTTTATTAAATGTTTAAATTAATTAAAATTCAAAAACACTCTACTCTATTCATCTTTCTTGAAAATGACTCCAACCATCACATGCCAAACACCTACACTCAAAGTGATATCTATTTGACCCTTAAATCCTACTCCATCATTTCCATCACCCTCCTAAATGTGATTTAATTAAAGTATAATTAAAGTAACAATAATATTCTTTTCATTTATTTTTCCTAAATAAATAAAACATTTGTCAATTCTATTATGACTCATAATAGAATAACTCATCAAGGCAAACACAAACACATGTCCACGTGTCACTAGATGATATAGGTTGTATATTATGCACACGAATCTTGTTACAAGACGAATGGCTATTGTTGACTGTTGAAGCACCACGTATTACACTCTTTTAACATCCATCACGAATCTAATATTTGAAAGCAACGTAAATCTGAATCAAAGATAAATCAAATTCGGTGGAAACCAATCCTTTGGTCAACAGGTTCATACAAAATATTATTCAGAACCAGACCGGATATTGAATCTGATTTAAAAAAAATTGGGTCACAATAATAAATAAGTTAAAAGCTAAGGTTTATGAATTTAATTTAGACCAAAATATAAAACTAAATTATATTATGGTGTGGATTTGCATTGTTAACAAGTTAGAGTTTGATATAATATAAATTATGAAAGTTGAAGTGGTAAATTAACAACAAATAAAATTTTGGAATAAAAAAGAACAAATAAATATAAAATTTGAAAATCCGGTAAAACCATCTATCCAATTCGGTTCAATAGAGCGACCCATAAGCTCAAATATATTCAATCAGATTGATTGTTTAGGTGATTCGAGTCCCGTCCGAGCCTAACAACATCGATAGAAACGTAGACACAATAAGTCATTTATAATATCATAAGATGTATATAAAAATATATATCTTTTAATCATCAAATAATCTCTTAATTGTCAACAAATTTTTATCCCTTGGTCATTCTAAAAAAAAGGCAGCTTAATAAATTTTATAAAACATTTATTTCTAAGAACATTATATAAATTTTTATGGTTGTTTACACGAGAAGCTAGTTTGATAGTTTTTTTTTAATGACAAATTTCTTGTCCTACTCGCTTCTAAATTTCAATAATTTTTCTACTTGATTGATATTGAACCCAAGACCTCTCATCTAAGACCATTTGTAATGGGGCATTATAGAATCATATAAAAAATTCCTACATCATAACCCCGGGCATTATCAGATGTTATAGGGGCAATAGCTTTTTATAATAAAAGCCTACGTGTCTGGAATTGGTAATATTTGAAGGGGCATTAACAGACAATAACGCTACACAAGTTTTTTACTAAAAGAAAGATGATTATGTGACGGAAATGTCCCTTAAGAGACATTAACCATTACGTATAATTTAAGAGGTTTACGCCTCTACCATATGGGCTACTTTCATATGGATGAGAAGCAAGTTTGATAAAAAGAAGACATAATTACAAGGATTGTTCTTTATGCTTATATCAAGTTTCAGGATTATCCTTTATCTTCAAAGTTGACTGAAATGTGTTTGATGTTTCTAAATGTTACACATTTGAACTTTAGTCATAACCCTATTAATTTTTCCCCATATATCCGATCATATGCAAGATACATGAGGATAGTCTTGTAATTCTAATTATTTTTAAAATATAATATCTTCTTCCCCTTTCACCATCTTTGCCAAACCCTAGCCTACCACCATCATCCATCACTGCCATCGCTGTCAACCGACCACCACCGCCACCACTCACCCCACACCATAAAGAATATTATCACTTCCCAAAATCCACAAACCCTAACCGGAGCACAACTCTAGAAAACAAACGCAGTGGCTAAAAGAACCATGACTACAGACCCAGTGACCGTGACTCTGTTCAAGGTACCAGAGCAAGGTGACGAGTTGGGTTGAATCAGTCGGAGAGGTGGGTGATGTGACATTTGTCAATTTCTGAACCCCGAAACCTGACCCGTTTAAATTTTTGGATTTTCATTCGTATTTGTTTATGTTTTTTTATCAAATCAAGTTCATTTAATTTGTTGGAATATTTCATAAACTCAATTTGTCACACCCCAACCTAGCGGCGGAACATGCCGGGGAACACACTAAAATAATAATAAGTGTCAATATCTAATTTATTTCATTCATATCAAATTACACAAAGTATTTAAAACAAAAGAAATTACAACAATTGATTTATTCTTATTAATTATCCTAAGTCTGATCTAAGTTCTTCACTTCAAATCATCTGAAACAACAACCTACAATATGCGTAAAAATAATTTGTCAACAACATATATTGAGCGAGTAATTCACAGTTTGGTGTAATAATAATAATAATAATAATATTGAGAAATAAAACAATTCCTTTCGTTAGTGAATAGCATCAATTAACATAAACAAATAGATGTGTCTTTTCAACATGCCACTAGATTCGGACATGTTTACTCGAATAAGTTCGCAACAAATAAACAAATGTGTCTTTTCGAACATGCCACTAGATTCGGACATGTCAACTCGGACGATGTATGATCATAATGTGAGGATGAGGATGCGATACCAACCAACCATAAAGCTTTAAACACACAATTCGCATAGCAATTAATCGAGCAATATCACAACCACACAATTAATGGAATTTTGTTTGAGTATAATAGTGTAATATTAGTTTGATACGCATAATGCCCCAAAAATAGTGAAAAAGGATGTGATTACTCACCTTTAAAATAATGCAGGTGGTAACGAGAAGATGGTAACGCTTACGGCGAATATAAGTTAGTTAGTTCCACGAGGAGTCTCAACGATAAGCTCTAATTATAAAAGTATGATTAAATAATTAACCTAACAACATAAACGAAACAAGACATGATTGCAAGGGTTTATAACGGATTTGGGAATTGGGATAGATCATAAAGTTTGTATTAAAAGCGTAAGAAATTTTAAATACTGTTACAAACCATTTAGGATTTTTAAATAAAATGCGAATCTAATATTATATATTATATGTTAAACGAAAAACTTGTTTTTAAAAGTTTAATGGTGATCGGTTCGTTTAGACAAGGAAAAACCATTTGTAAAAAAATATATTAAGTTAAATAGGATAAAAATAAATAAAAGTTTAAGTGGTGATTTATGTTGAGATATAAATAGTGTTCGGTTCATTGAGACATGTGAAAATAATATTTAATTTTTAGTTTAAATGACATTAAACTAAAGAAAATTAAAGGAAAAGGAAAGCATCCAAAACCGGTCCAGGGGGTTCGAACACGTGTCCTAGCTGTGTCAAAGTTTTTACAAGAAATGCACTGGCCATCTGGGCCAGTGGCTAACATGGTTATATGTTGAAAACAATTGATTTTATACACAACACAAAGTATTCCCTAATTTATAAACAAACCCTAATTCGATAAATCCCAAAATTGAACATGATTGCCCTCTGTCAATCCAAATTAACAGAGGGATTTCGTTAAGCATAAAATTCTGACCAAGAAACATCTAACAACTACCCGTTAAGAATTCAGATTGAATGAGAATGGCAAGTTAGCGCTTCCGGTATGAACACGATACAATTCTTGATCTTAAACGATTTATGAGGTATGTAGAGATGGTGTATGACGAGTTAATTGAATTAACAACATGTATTTATAGGGTTTTGAGGTCCTTAGAGCCACGGTTCGTAAATCATCAAATTGGTTGTCCACTAGTTGGATGTTTAACATAATTAACAGGTAATTGGACGCGTAATTGACCGACCGACGTGTAGATATGGCAAATTCCGTAAATTACAGCTTGCTTCATAGATCAAAATCAAATTGGGGGGGGGGGGGGGATTGTTTGTGGCCGGCCGAAAGAAGGAGAAAAAAATATAAATATATTTCAAAATTTTGCAATTTGGTCCAAAGTTTGTGGAGTCAGAAGTGGTAAAAACAAATGTTAAGGCTGGGTTTTGCACATATGTGATTATTATAAGCTTTTATTAAATAAAGAAATTAAAATCGAGTGGCGTGTTCAGATTAATGACCAAAATGATTAATAAATAATTTATGAACAACAACAGGTCGATTTTTAGGTTTCGGAATTTGCGATTGTTACACAATTTCATGTCATAATTACTTTTAAATAAAGTCTAGGGTTCAAATATGTCAAAATCAAACATTGGTTTTCAGTTGACAGCCGTCATGCTATGCAATGGGTGCTCAGACCAGCAAACTCGTTTTTTGGCTGCTTCTGTTAATTTGGCAACCTGGTTTCGTGAATCTTTTTGTTTGAATGATTGGAACGTATCTAGATTATCCTAAAGCATATTCCATTGAAAAACTCTAACTTGTTCCTCAATTTTAGCCCCCAATCGTTAATTATTGATTTTTTTCACAACTTGTCATAAAACCCTAATATTCTAATTAAACGATTTTGTGTTCCCTAAGCGCATTTGCACCTATATAAACGAACCTGGTCTTCTGCTAAGTCATAATCTCAAGTCAATTCACTTGTAATTTCGTGTTTGGTGCTCAAGATCAAGTGTTCTTCATACTTTGACTTTTGGAAGTCAACTATTCTCTTCTCCAATTCTCCAAGCTATTCCGAATCCCGGTAAATTTGTACATAAAAGTTGTTCGAAACCATCCTTGGATCAAAAGCCGTCATTCACATTTGATAAATTGAGGGATATTGACATCCAATTGAATTAAATTCGTTTTAGGTTTCTTATTTCTTTAATTTGGGGATTTTTGTTTATTTAACATTCTAATGTATTTCAAATCTGTTTTTTCTTCATCTCATAATAATTCTTATATTTGGCGATTTCGGTTCAGAATCTGATCTCATATCGACATTCGGACCCATCCCAAACCGAACACTCGCTTAAACACACAAAAATTTCGCTTTTCAATTAAAACCCAAGTTTTAGTCAACCATTTATAATTCCTCATTATTTAATTCCATAATATTTTGTGTTAGGATTTTTGGGCGTTAAAGTTTGGTTTTGTCACCTTGTTTATCTTCTTCTCTATTTAACCTTTCTCGCCTAAATCAAGGTGAGTAATTCACGTTGTTTTCTATTTGTTTTGGGGGTAACATGTGTACCACAACCTCATGATTTATGATAAATGTTTTCCTCAACCACAATTCTATTTTATGCCTTTATGTGTATTGCATGATTAATTGTTATATGCTTAATTGTCTAGGTGTTTATTTATTGATTGTTTAGTGACATCATCCTCATCCTGATCTGTATGCTCATTAAGTATGATCATACGTCGTTCGAGTATCTTGATCGATGTAGTGTCATGGTGAAAAGACTTATTTTATTATTTGTTTAATTAATTGTTTTTAATACCGCATCTGCATAATAATTGTCTTTTACTATTATTTATTAAATCTTGTGTTTTGCTCAGTCGACATTTTTATTGACAAATATATCTATTTTTACGCATGCTGCAAGTTTGCTAGTTGAAGATTTGGAAGTTTGAAAAGATTATTTAGTTTGGCTTTAGGTTATAATTAAAAAGATTTTTGTATGATTGTTGATTATATATTTAATGTAAATGTGTACTTGAATACTGTCAATAAATTAAATAGTTTTTGCCACTTTATAATAGTGTCTTTTGAGCTACTAAATAATCTAAGTCGTGCCCGGCATATTCCGCCGTAGCTTGGGGTGTAACAGGTGAAAGACGGAGCGAGAGAAGTACGAGGAGCTGGTGGAGACGCTACGCAGAGCTTTTGTCAACGATGATGTGGATCTTGTAGAAAAAGGCAACGAAGGTGAGGCTGTCGGAGTTGCAGTGGGGGAAGCCGTTGGTGTCGTCGTCTTCTTCATTCATAAACACTATATCAGTCTTCTATTTCCCCATTCCCACCTCCCTGCAACTACCGTCATCTTGAAACCCTAACTGACAAAATATGACGAGTCATTAGATCACAATGTAAGAGAGCAGTGGTTGTTGGGTTTCGTAGCCTTTTGTTGGCCCGATTTATTATTTGAGGTCCAAAGGGCATATGGGTGTAGGGTGGCCAGACCGAAGCCCGACCCGGTTTAGATTTCTTGCATAATAATTTACTAACCCTAGTTCAGTCTCTATATAAACAACATTATGCACTTGTAATCATTGTCACTCAATAAAGAATATCTAGTTGCCACCCGTGGACGTAGGTCAGTTTAGACCGAACCACGTTAAATCCTCGTGTTCGTTTATTGCTTTCGCGTGTGTGTTCAGTTCGTGTGTGCATTTAATCCTAACAAGTGGTATCAAGAGCTTAGGTTCGAGATTACACGAAGAACACGTTGAACCGTTCGGTCGCCGACGAAAGCAGAGTGTTCGTTGGCAGACAACCATCGTCGCAACACTAATTTTGTCTCAGCCGTTTTCAGGTTCTGTTTATTTTTCAAAAACAACTTACCAGCGCATTACTACCGTGTATTGTTGTTTAGTTGTCGGGTCAAACGTAGATTTCAGTCACCGTGGAATAATTGGTCGTCGGCTGAAAGTTTGCGGCAGAGAAATTTTTTTTGGTGAGAAAGGCGTGAACAAGAAGACCTAGTTTTTGTGCTACAAATTAAAATGAATGGACCAGAGCAAGTGTTTCTTCATTTTCTTTTGGGCCTCGTGAATCAAAGGGCAGTAGCCCATATTGTTTTTTCTTTTAATTTAGTGGGCTGGATACAAGGGCCATATACCCAATTTGGTTGAAGTTGTGTGGTCCAAGGTCTTGGGTTTGTTTAGCACCGAAATAATTTTGAGTCGAGTAACTTTTGGCGAATTACGAGCCGGGAACGCGCTAATCAAGATCCTATTTTAGTTGGAGAACAGTCATCAAATCAGAAGAAATCGTTTAAAGAAACGGGTAACAAGTGCCAACCGCGTTTGTCAGGTTTTATCGTTTTAGTTTAAAGTTTAAGTTTCCGATTTACCGTTCATCATACCGCTGCGGTTTTAAATAGGTTGATTATTTAACAGAGTTCAGTAGAACAGCTGTTAAGTTCAGGCCCGTGCCATTGTTGTGTCTGTCTCTGTTTGTTATCCAGGTTTCCGTTTTAGTCATTGTCATGACAGAAGACGGAAATGTTTCGATACAGAAGTTTGATGGACAGAAATTTGGTTGGTGGAAGATGCAGATTGAAGCGTTACTTTGTCAGAAAGACTTAGATGTGGTGCTTAAGGATGAAAAACCAGAAAAGATGTCAGAAGCAGATTGGAAGAAGTTAGACAAGAAAGCTAGGGCTTGTATTACTTTGTCGTTGTCGGAAGATGTGGCGTTTAACATCATGAAAGAAACCACAGCACGTGGTATGATGGAAGCACTATCTAACATGTATGAGAAGCCTTCGGCAGTGAATAAGGTCTATCTTATCCGAGAGCTAGTGACAACTAGAATGAAAGATGGTGGGTCAGTTACAACGCATATCAATAATCTTAATTCGATCCTGTCCCGCTTAGTGTCAGTTGACATTAAGTTTGATGGTGAAGTTCAAGGCCTATTGTTATTGTCCTCTTTACCCGACAATTGATCGCAAACAGTGACTGCGGTTTGTAGTTCGTCTACAAAGATTACTTTTGATGGGATTCGGGACCTGATTTTGGGAGAAGATTCAAGACGCAGAAGTTCAGGTGAATCATCAGGCAATATGGTAGTCACAGAAGGTAGAGGTAGGGGAAAACAGCTAGGCAGTGGGAGCAGGAAGAGGAGTCAGTCTAAGACTCGTAAAGATATTGAATGCTGGGGTTGTAAAGAGAAGGGACACTTCGGGAATCAATGTCCGAATGGTAAGAAAGAGGTGAACGTTACAGAAGACGACACAGATGACGGAGTCAGTAGTGATGAGGCTTTGGTTTGCAGTGTTGAGAGTAATGTTGATGCTTGGGTGATGGATTCTGGTGCATCGTTTCATGCCACTCACTGTAGTGAAACGATGAAGAATCTAAAGTTTGGGGATTTTGGAAAGGTTCGACTTGCGAACGATGATATTCTAGAGGTTACGGGTATGGGAGATGTTGATTTGATAACTTCAGCCGGTAGTTCTTGGACTTTGAAATACATGAGGGTTATTCCAAGTTTGAAGAAACGTTTGATTTCAGTTGGGCAGTTGGATGACCAGGGGCACGATGTTAAGTTCGGGAATGGGCAGTGGAAAGTAGTCAAAGGGAATCTCGTGGTTGCTCGTGGCAAGAAAATGGGTTCATTGTATATGGTCGGCATGTCACCGAAAGGAGTGGATCCAGTTTTGGTGAAAGACAAAATCCGGTTCACAGAATCTCGTGGGCAGAAGAAGGTTTGTTTTGCAAGTAACAAACCTAGAGCCAAAGTGAAGATTCAGGATGAACGAGCTAGGAAGGTTAAATTAGTTGGGGGACATCGTGACAGTGGGAGCACAGGCCGTGTTTCAGTTACAATTCCAGTTCGACAGTGGATTAAGAAAACCAGATTTCCAGCTGTAAAAGTCTCTCCAGTGAATTACTTGCTGATTATGGAGAGTGTTTGTTCTCAGGTTATCTCAGGATCCGGTAGTTCGTTACAGTAGGAGCCGGTAGGGACAGAGAACGGGTCAGGGGCAGTTTTAGCCGTGACTAACGTGTTGGAGCTCCGGGGAGCTTTAACGGGCCTTCAGGTTCATTGATGAGAAGGCGGTGGCAACTAGAAGAAGTTTAATGTTCAGATTACAGAAGTACAATCAGGAGTGCAGACGAGAGTCCTCAAGGCCTCCGAGTGGGAGATTGTTGGGTTTCGTAGACCTTTTGTTGGCCCGATTTATTATTTGAGGTCCAAAGGGCAGATGGGTGTAGGGTGGCCAGAACGAAGCCCGGCCCGGTTTAGATTTCTTGCATAATAATTTACTAACCCTAGTTCAGTCTCTATATAAACAACATTATGTACTTGTAATCATTGTCACTCAATAAAGAATATCTAGTTGCCACCCGTGGACGTAGGTCAGTTTAGACCGTTAAATCCTCGTGTTCATTTATTGCTTTCGCGTGTGTGTTCAATTCGTGTGTGCGTTTAATCCTAACAGTGGTTACCTAAAAGGGTCAGCCGAGGCTCCAAAGCCTCGATTTCAATAAACGCAATGGTTACCTAAAAGGCGTCATCACTGAAATCATCGTCGCAATAGTTACCCTTGCAGTGGTGCTTCGCTTGCTCGCGTCACCTTCCGTCACCAGCTTCGGTACAAGCACCAGAAGGAGTTATTTATCGCTGCTAAAGGCATGTACAACGGTCAATTCCTGTTTTGTAGAAAGAAGGCTAACTTATGGCCGAAAATGTGCTGCCTCTTAGATCTTTATGGTGTGGGGAAGGTGGTGGTGGTGGCTGGTGGTGGATGAGGGGGGGGGGGTAGGCTAAGGTTTTGTGAAGATGATGAAAAGGGAATAAGATGTTTATTATTTAAATGGGTAAAATTATAAAACTACCCTCATGTACTTTGATGGCTGGAAATGTGTTGTTGCTTAAATCTTTACGGTGAGAGGAGGGTGGTGGCGGTGTGGTAATGGTGGGATGGTAGTGGTGGCTAGGGGTGTTCACGGTACAGTTTTGAGAACTTTAGGGTCAAACCATTAATAACGGTTTTTAATCATTCAAAACAGAAACCAAACCATTAAAAATTGAAACCGAACCATTACTAACGGTTTGGTTTCACGGTTTAAACCTTTTGACCTTTATACAAGTTGTAAACATTTAAATAAGTATTGTGTTATTTTGTTTTACCATTCCTTCTGTAAAATTTTTCATTGTAGTTTTAGTGTGATCTTCAACACAATTGAACCTCAAATAACCAAGAGTCTTAAGTAATGAGCTTTTTAGTTTTCACTACTGTTTATTTAGTTTAGGTATTTAGAACCAACAAATAATATTACCATTCTGTATAATCTTTCTAAATTTGGAGGGACAGGCATGCACTACTTTGTAACTTGAAAGATTAATCACTAATTATTTGATATCTGTTTTAACAAGTGCATTAAGAGGATGAGCTGCTTTATAACCCACTTATATTAAACCTATAATTACATGAAGAATGAAAGCTAAGCAAGTAATTTACCTATTTAGAATTAAGCCTAATGCACTCATATATATATATAAAATAATAATATGTTATAATTAACGGTCCGGTCCGGTTTTATACAGACGGTTTTTGGCACAAACAGCAAACCAAATCGTTAGTTACGGTTTGAAAATTTAGAAACCGACTGACTGAAAACTAGGCCATAAACCAAACCGAAAACCAGTTTAGACGGTTTCATGGTTTTAAACCAAACTGTGAACACCCCTAGTGGTGGTGTGGTGGATGATGGTGGTAGGCTAGGGTTTTGTGAAGATGGTGAATGGGGAAGAAGATGCCATATTTTATAAATGGACAAAATTACAAAACTATCTGCATGTATCTATCTAGACATAAATCTCAGAAATAATGTTCAATTTTTTTTACCATATTTCATACAATGTAAACAAAACAAAAGTAGAAACACGATAATAAATTCAATTAGACACATAAGTGCAAATTTCTCCTCTTCGGTTTTTGAAAGCTTGAAACCGAGCCATTACACACTCTTCTTTTATTTTATCAACATTTCTCTTTCAACCGTACAAATTAAAGCAATGTTCAAATACTCGTCACCCATTTGTTTGCGCAAACCCGCATTGATAAGCTTCGTTTTAGAAAAAAAACATATTTCAACAGTACCGGTTGCAATCGGTAAAATCAACTCTAGCTTCAGTATTCGATAAACCAAAGGAAAAGTGGTGCACTTTCCGGTTTCCACCATTACACGAGCAATGTCATACATTCCACCAAATCTTGAAAATTTATCATCTTCCCTTAAAATATGATAAAAGGTCGTAAGATCACCTGAAATACATCCTCTTTTCATTACTAAAATCGTTCGGATACATCTCCGAAAATGCCACTATCTTAGATATGTCAAACATTGAAAACGAATCTCATAGATTTAAACCAGACATATTTCCTAACAAACCAGTTGAGACCTCATTGAATCTATTTCCAAGTTCCTGAATTTGCATATCCAAAACCGTATTAAAAGCTTCAACCTCAAAATGATGATTCTGTTGAGCCTGTTTCTGTTTGATATTTCTTGTTCAAACAAAAGAAAAAATGGTTAATGGTTTTTATTTTCTTCAGGCTATAAACTTTGTTTAGACTTTATTTGACTTGAACTTTTAAAAAATGATGATTTCGTTGAGCATATTTATGTTTGAGCTTGATTCTGTTTGATGTTTCTTGTTCAAACAAAAGAAAAAAAAAAGAAAATGGTTAATGGTTTTTATTTGCTTTGTGTTATCAACTTTGTTTGGGCTTTATTTGATTTGAACTTTTAAATTGGCTCAGTGGCGGACCTAGCATATAACTAGGGGTAGCCTCTGCTACCCCTCAACTTTTCAGTGGTAGTACAAATTTTATATGTTTTGATCGGTTTTCTTATTTCGCTACCCTTGAAAAAATATAGCGTTACCCATGTTTCTTTAAAGCCCAACCAAATTAAAAGCCGAAACCAATTAAAGCCCAACCAAATTTAAGCATAGACTATATAAAACCATTTGTTTGTTTTTCCTTTATGCTTAAACGTTTGGTTTAGATCGGAAATCAACATTTAGCAAAACAAAGTTTCATTCAATCGTGGCTTACACCCCACACTGCCCCAACCCCCTGCATGCTACAGTTGAGTAGCCAACAGTCAGTGCTCCTTCAGTCCACATTCCCTCATCCACGGTTGAAATTTCACTTGTTCAATTTAGGTATTCTTCTACTTCTACTTAAAATTGTAACTGTTTATTTGTTTATATAAATTGTTAATTTGTAATTGTTTATGAACAATTAAATGATTTTTTTAACAGTAAACTTCTTTTAATTTTTGTTGTCTTTAGGATTTAAACCCAAGACCTCCTCTCCAAAATCGGTGTTTTAAAGACTTTGTCTTTGGTAACGAAACACCACCCCATTAGTAGCAATTGAATGATTGATTATGCTTTGTTGGATATTCGGATAATATAAATTGGAAATTGTAATTGATTAGAGATTTAGGGTTTATGTGTATTTTGAAATTGATTATAAATTTATGGTTTAAATTTTGTCCCTTTTAAAATTACGGAACTTGGAAGATAAAACAACAAAGTCTTATTATCAATCATTTTAAACGAAAATTACAAGAAAATGATGATATCGGTCCAAAGGTAAGTTAAAAAAAAGAAAAAACTATTGTATGAAATATCGTAAAAAAACGGTTATTGTATGAAATACGATAAAAAAATTTCGTTTACATTGTATGAAATACGGTAATTTTTTTTTTAACGTTACTCCTGAGATTATGGTCTAGATCCGCCACTGAATTGGCTAGACTTTAAACAAATAGGGATAACGTAATATTTTTTCAGGGGTAACGAAATACAAAAATAAACCCTAAATGAAAAAAAAATTACAATATCAACGAAAAGTTGGAAATCAAAGACAATAACTGAATTTAATACAAACATAAAAAACAATATTATAATTTTGTCTTTAAAAAAATCTATGTGCCGCACCCGCATTAAAAAGAAAAAACCATGTCTCAATAAACATGAAAAATTCATTCATGTAACAATATATTTTTGGAATATTATATCATATTATACAAATTGATTTTTATAGAAATCGAATACGCGTATTCTTAGAAACTTATATATCACCTTAATAACTTAATTATAATAATAATAATATTCAACCAATCCAAGTGAACCCTATATAAACACCAGCTGAAACCGACACGTTCAAACTCAAACGCAATTCGCTCAGATCTTTCGTTCCTTCAATTCTCCACGCGTTTAATTTCTATTCATTTCGGTGAGCTTTCATCATAATATTAATAATAATATTCATGGGTTTCATTTACCAGATCTTATTAATCAACTTATTCTCGTTTTTTTTCAATTTTCTTGAAATACGATGGTTTATTACTTGATCACATGTTTTGGGTTTATATTGAAATTATTATGCAATTATTAGTTTAGATTATTTTGTACTTGGAAGTTGAATATTGTAAGGAGTTTGAACAAGATCTGGTTTATGCAGAAGAAGACAATGATATGATAGTGTTGTTATTAGATCTGGATATGACACATTGTTGCTTATAAGTAGATCTGGTTTGATATGCAAGTTGTTTATTATATCTGGTTTATGTAGATTTGATGGTTTAGATGGTGAATCTGGGTGGGTGATAACTGGTAGCCAATGTTTTGGTTTTAGTTTTGAAAATTGCACACGTAAAAATCTCGTCTTTACGTGTACAAAAAAGAATCATTTTTGCACAATTTTGTTTTGAGTTTTTGTATATAAACACGTATAGAAGGCGTTCTAATAAAAAGAACGCATTTTTGTAAAAAAAATTATTTTACTTTTATTTACTGCTTATTATTTTTATTTTTATTTAATTGGCTTTTTACATGCTTTTATATGTTAAAGCTCTGAAAAAGATTATGTAAAATGAGTTTTTTACATGAAAAATGATTTTTTTAATGAATTTGTTACATGTAATTATGTAAAACACATGGTTTCCCACTCTTTTTTTTGACTTCTCATTAATTCACCCTTGCAATCTATTGCTAGATTTTAGATCTACTTATTGCCTGTTTGTGATGCAAGTATAATAGCAATTCTTCTGCTTTATTTTAATGCTGTTTCAGTGTCTGATAATAGATTATATATATATATATATATATATTCACTGATATGTGTAATATTTTGGACTGTAAATATATTTTAATGCCTAAATGCAAATCTTAATGATTATGAAGAGCAGGAGAGATAAGTTAGAAGCAGGTTCTTCGGAAACAATCTCCATACTGCATCTATTTGGTTTTTACTTGTTTATTATGCCTTTTAGGACCATTTGTCTTTTTTTTGTTGTCATTTTGTAGTTGTTTTGGGGCTAAAGGTTCTGTATGATTATTTAAAGTCCAAATGTGTGTACACTCCTTTCTTCTGTTGTAAAGGGGATGCATACTAGGTAGATTAAAATATATACATATAAGCAACAGGTAGCCACATTATATACTTGTTTATTGCTTTGACAAAGATTTTGACTACAAGGTTTTTGGTTGATTGCAGAATTTATTTATACTAACTGTAGTGTGAACTCATGGGGACTGTTGAAGCTGCCAACAAGGTTGTTATGTGCTCTGTTTTTTACTAATTTATTTTTCTTTATCGCTTTGATTTCTTGTTCGTGTGTGCCTTTTGTTCCTAACACCTATGGTTGTATCGGTTACAAATTGCTTTCTCAATTACCGGTTATTAGGCCGGTCGGTTTCGGTTAGATTAAACCGGCTAGGATTTGCAGCTCTACTCGTGTTCATCAACGATTACAAGAAAAGTTTACACGTGTAATTAAAATGTTTATGCATTTCTGATTGCAGCAAGTGATTGGAAAAACTCTTGATCAAAAGAAGCCCAAGGTTGTATTTGTTTTAGGTAAGAACTTTGGTTTCATTGTGTCTTTTTTCTGCTGTTTATATAATTAGTTTTTTGTTTATAATTTCTTTTTCAATGTTTCTGACAATTTTACAATTGAGCAGGAGGCCCGGGCAGTGGAAAGGGTACACAATGTGCAAACATTGTAGAGCATTTTGGGTACACTCATCTTAGTGCTGGAGACCTTCTTCGGGCAGAAATAAAATCTGGCTCTGAAAACGGGTAAAAATGTTTTCTTTTTTTTTTGTTATAAAATAAATCATAATGTTTGGTTATTGTCTATCGACATTAAGTTGTTTATAACATTTTGTAGGACCATGATTCAGAGCATGATCAAGGAGGGAAAAATTGTTCCTTCAGAAGTAACAATTAAGCTTCTTGAAAAAGCAATTTTGGAAAATGAAAATGACAAATTTTTAATCGATGGATTCCCACGTAATGAGGAAAACCGTGCAGCTTTTGAGACAGTTGTGAGTTTTACATTTTGTAACCTTGTAAACGAACCTAAAGAACATGGACGCAGCATGTTTGTCCGTTTATCTTTAAATAAACAAACATTCGGACATGAACAATTAAACTAAACAGAGTTTTCTTCGTGTTTGTTTATGTTCGTTTGTTTAACAGTATAAACAAATGAACAAACAGAACTGAAGATAGATGAATGATACAACAAACGTGTTGGGCCTAAAAAGTAATTTAAACTAAACTAAGTTGTAATGGGCCAATAATTTTAAATGAATATTCTAACGTATGAACGGTTCATAAACGTAAACTAACGATCTTAAATGAGGAACATGAATGAATTTAAATCAACAAATATTCATGAACATAAATGAACGAAGGAGTCATGCGTTCATGTTTGCTCGTTTAACTGAATGAATAATTTTTTTTGTTCTTGTTCGTTGTTATCTAACGAACTTCCTGCAGTTCGTTTATTAAATAAACATGAAGAAACTTCCTGCTGAACTGTTCACTGAACGTTTCGTTTAAAGGCCATTATTTAGTAAAGTCATCAACA
Source organism: Bidens hawaiensis (assembly GCF_021521415.1). Classification (NCBI taxonomy): domain Eukaryota; kingdom Viridiplantae; phylum Streptophyta; class Magnoliopsida; order Asterales; family Asteraceae; genus Bidens; species Bidens hawaiensis. Next base: position 156,974 of record NW_027494639.1, read on the forward strand.
AAACTAATATTTTAATGTAAATTTGCTGATATGCAGACCGGAATTGTTCCAGAGTTTGTTCTTTTCTTTGATTGTCCTGAGGAAGAGATGGAGAAACGACTATTGGGTCGCAATCAGGTTGGAACTTGGTCATGTTTTTATAAACTTAGTTTAGTTTTTTTAATAACACTTATATAATTATTGATTTTCTATTGTATGAACAATGAAGGGTAGAGAAGATGATAATATTGACACAATTAGGAAGCGTTTTAAAGTTTTTCTGGAATCTAGTCTTCCAGTTATTGAATATTACAACTCTAAGGGGAAGGTTCGCAAGGTAAATATTATTATTATTATTATTATTATTATTATTATTTTAAGTCAATGTTAAGATGCCAAATGTTTAAACAATTTGACAAAATTTGCTCTTAGATTGATGCTGCCAAACCAGTTGGAGAAGTTTTTGAAGCAGTCAAAGCTCTTTTCACCCCTGTGGAAGAAAAGGTACAGTTATATTAATCATGCCAAATTCCTAAAATGCCCCTTACATAATAGAGAAATATGTGTATTAAATATGTTGCAACTGATTCAACATGGTTGTTATGGTCTTGCAGGCTGCAGCCTAGGTGTTGCTGTGTTACATCTTGGATATCGATTTCAACCGAGGTTGGTTTTAGCAGCTTGGTGTTTAATATATATTTGAAGCTTGAACGGTGTTATAATGATTTATTTGGTTTTTAATAATTGGTGCAGTTTGGTCCTGGGACGAGAAGTTTGGTCGATTATATGTATTTTTACGTTTTTGAAAGTTGATGATTATTATGGTGTGGTATATGTTAGAAAGGTATTTTGTCATCATTTCTACAATTTAAACAGTACACCATTTAAACAGTATACCACGTTGTTTAAGTGTGACATATACTCGTATTATTTTTGATTGAAATGCTAGTAATAAAATATATCTTATTGTTGTTACTTTATGGCCCTGTTAATTTTGTATATCTCTAGTAAACTTGTCTCCAACTTTGGGGTAATCAAAAGGTATCTTGGAAGTCTTATCTGTTTACAAAATTACAAATATCGAAAATATAACCGTGTAACATAAAATGAGGCTTCTATGTATATAAAGTTATTATGATGTTACGAGCTTTAAGAACTGTCAAAAATGACATTATCAATGTAATTAGTATACTCCTAAAATCATTATATAGAAAAATAGATTATTACAATCATATTATGTCATATTAATAAAACTTTATGTGTCTATATGCCACCTCTAGTAAAAGCTTGTATTCATAATCCCATCTTTTTTATTTGAAAAAAGGGACACGTAAAAGCAAATAGGTGAATAAATATCTCCAAACTTGACACACTTAGCTTTAGTGTTCTATAATATAAAAATATCATATTCATATTCATATTCATATTTTCATTGTAGCAACTTAATAGTAACTTCATCATTATGTTACTTATTCAAAACAACTTACTTCGTTTAACAGTTTGGATTAAAAAGATGTTATATTAATATCCTCGAAATTGTTTATCTGCTTTAATAAAACACGAAGTACGCATGTTGTCACAAATACTAAATCTCTTATATTTTATTTTCAAACCATGAATACAATCTCGAACAAAACAAATAACAAAATTGATCACTAACACATAGATTTACAAACAATCGAATACATGAGGATTACAAACTAGGCAATTATCATAGTGATGAAACCCTAAAACAAATGAAAACAAAGAAGAGGATTCTGGGTGACAAGACGAGAGACGAGGAGTCACAATGATGATATAGCATTTTTTTTTTTGCAATGTTAATTTGCTATTTCTCATTAAACTCAAAACGTGGCAGGCAAACGGGTAACAAGCTGCGCCGCAACCTCCTTTCGAATAGCATGATCTCACTTGAACGTGCGAAATTCTCCCATATATATGAAAGCGGAAAGACTTAATGACACGCCTTGAGCCCACTCGCATACATCAGCCCAGCCCAACTTCAAGTCTTTAGCCCATACTTAAACAACTAGCCAGCCCAAACCCAACATTCTCAATATCACAAAAAGCACAAAACATATTAATCATTAGTTTACACACAAAAAAAAACCACACGTTTGTTATTGAATTGAAACAAACACATATATAGTTTAAACACGCAATCTTAAGCGCCCCTTAGTCTTTGTAACACATATTTATGGTCATATGATATTGCTATCTACTTCAGGACTCTCCTCAATCTCAAACCTGATGCTTGGAAGTTGTAAGCAATCTAGCATAGGCGATATTACCATGAGCTGTATACTTAGATCGGTAAAACTGCTAACAAAATTGTGATGAGTAACTAGGCGTAACGAGTTCATTCACTGAATAAGGTCAAACAAATACTCAAATGTTAATATGGTTTTGAACCAACACACAAAGATATGTATGTAATTTACATCGAAGGATATAAACAGAAAACTTGCTAAGCTATCCTAGACTTGTTAATCACTTAATCTTATACATGGCTAATGTTTAAAGTTTAATGCCTGACCTTCCTTCCTTTTGAATTTTGATCATATCACATTAATAAAGTTTAAAGGTGTTTCCATAAGTACATTCAAAAAGGATGTATGAAAAATGTGTAATTATTCTCGGGAGTGGGTATAGTATAGGTGAAAAAATGTACCGTTTGGCGGGTAACCGGTAGGTGGCATATATACGCCATCAGTCACGGGTAAACTAGACCACCAAACTCAGCATGTTTATTCATGGCCACATGTATGCTCGTATGGTCTATAAAATATATATTTTGTATGTTAAAATGTCATAGTCAATAGTTGAATAGATAAGTAGAAAAATCACATATTCACGTACGAATAATATTTTAATATAAAAAGTGAGTGAGTGACGGATCTAGACATTAATCTCAGAGTAACATTAAATTTTTTTTTGTTATCGTATTTTATACAATGTAAGTGAAACAAAGTCAGAAACACGATAATAAATGTTATTTTCTTGCATATCGTTATCAATATTTGAACTTGATATTTGAATATTTGAACCGGTGTTGGAGAGATATCATCATTTTCTTTTCTTTTTCGTTTAAAAATATTGCTAATAAAACTTTGTTTTATCATCTTCCAAGTTCCCTGAACAAAATTTAAATCATACACCCATAGTAATTCCAATTTAGACATAAACCTAAAATCTCAAATCACTTCCCATTTCTAATTTACATTATTCAAATATCCAACAAACCATAATCAATCATTCAATTGCCCATAAATCCAAATTAACAATTTATATAAACAAATAAACATTTACAATTTTAGATAAAAGTAGAAGTCTAGAAGAATATCTAATTGAATAAGTACAAGACGAACTGTGGAAGAGGACCCTGTCAGACGTTGACTGCTCGGCTGCAACGTGGAATTCCGGTGAGGGGTGATTGGAGGAGGGACAGAGGGTGACTGGTGGTGGTTATGGAAGGCTGGAAGCGGCCGTTGAGCATGTTTTCCGTTTGATGTTTCTCGTTCACATATAAAAGGTAAAAAAAAAAGGATTAATAGGCTTTGTTTGCTTTGGGCTTTATTATTTGAACTATTGAATTGGTTGGTTTTAAACAAATAGGGTAACGTAAAAACTCTTGAGTAACAAAATTTTACATCAATTAAGAAACATATAAACGAATAAGATGATGATATGCCCTAAAGAATACATAAACGTCGATAGATCGATTAAATACCATAATAAAAAGTTTCAATAGTTAATAGTACATTATTATTATATTATATAGTATAATTAAGGATTTGGTGCCGTAGAGACCTGATTGGTTCACATTGCGATACCTGATTGGTCCAAGTAAGTTATGGTTATAAGGTTCTCATTTTTGTTTTTTAGAATATGCATTGCAATCTCGTCTACCCATTTTGCTAAATTCCAGAAATAGCCCCTCTAAATTTAATTGTGGCGCTGAGATTTACGAAGTCAACAATTAGTTTTAAAAACCTACAAAAAAATTGATAAGTAGACATCAAAAACTCATAGTGACGATGAGTTTTGAGCTCAAACTCATCTTCACGATGAGTTTTGAGGAGCTTAAACTCATCTTCGACGATGAGTTTGAACGCTACCTGTCATCCTGTCATTGGTTCATATATCTCGTCGCCATGATTGGATTTGGAGAGGTTATTTCTAGAATTAAACAAAAGTTAAAAATATATTTAAACTTTCTCTTAAAATGGGTTATTTTAATAATTTTCTCTTTAAAACCCACAAGTTTACCCACACCTGTTAATACCCATTGGAGATGAGTACACGTGTAAAACAAAAACCGATTGGTAAATACCCGTACGTATGGAAAAAAAAATCTCGAGCACAAGTGTCAGGTAAATGGAATTCGTCATCCGTGCACGTCACATGAAAGTGTCGTCTCTTATCTTTGTATTTACCTAACTAGATCATTTATTTTAATACATGTTTTGTCTTAGTCAAAATGTTTTACCATGTCTTGTTTTAGTTTGGTTGGTTGATGAATGGTAAGTTCTAGGTTGTAGCACTTGTAACATCATGAATGGTAGACTGGTAGTTGGGGTTGGTTACTTGGTTTATATATGCATGCATCATCTCAGAAAATGAAGTTGTAATAATTTAACAAATGCGTATATAACCCACCGTTACCTTTTATGGATGTTCATTATTCAGCATCTATGTATGTACCTATCAATGATGCAACATTTCTGAACCTAAACAATGTTTCTTTTGGTTGATGATGCTGATGCTAAAAGACATTTAACGTCTGATAATGAAATAACATTAAAAGGTGGTTGATTTCTATAAATCATTTGGAGACGTAACCACAAATGAATACAAAATACAAAGTCTAGACTCGAGAATCTGAGTGTAATTAATAAAATTTGTCGATATATTGTTCTTCTTGTTTTATGTATCGGACGTGTCTAATAGGGATGAGCATTTGGTACTTGGTACCGGTACCGTACCGGTGTTTTATGTATCGGACGTGTCTAATAGGGATGAGCCTTTGGTACTTCTTACCGGTACCGGTACCGAAATCGGTATCGATCATGTACCGAATCGGTACCAAAGTTTTGAGTTTCGGGATCGGTACGGTACCGGTATTTCCCGAATTTTTACCTTCAATACCGGTATCGGTACCGAACCAAAGATTTGGTGATTATCGGGATCGGTATTTTCGGTACCGGTACCGAGCTCATCCCTAGTGTCTAATATAAGCAGAACAGAAGATATACACTACAAATAAAAGGCCATTTAGTGGCACACGTTTTTAATGACATTTAGCTTTTGTGCCACTAATTTAGGTTTTTAATAGCACTTTGCGTATGCCATCTTTGCTTATGACACATTTTTAGTGACATTTAGTTTTAATGCCACTAATTTATGATTTTAGTGGCACTTTGCGTATGCCACTAACAATCTAGTGTCACACGTTTTTAATGGCATTTAGCTCTTGTGCAGCTAATTTAAGGTTTTAATGGCACTTTGCGTATGCCATCTTTGCTTATAACACATTTTTAGTGGCATCTCGTTTTAATGCCACTAATTTATGGTTTTAGTGTCACTTTGTGTATGCCACTGAAAATCTAGTGTCACATGTTTTTAATGGCATTTAGCTCTTGAGCCACTAATTTAGGTTTTTAATGGCACTTTTCGTATCTCATCTTTGCTTATAACACATTTTTAGTAGCATTTAGTTTTAATGCCACTAATTTATGATTTTAGTGGCACTTTGTGTATGCCACTAACAATCTAGTGTCATGCGTTTTTAATGGCATTTAGCTCTTGTGTCACTAATTTAGGGTTTTAATGGCACTTTGCGTATTCCATCTTTGCTTATAACACATTTTTAGTGGCATCTAGTTTTAAGGCCACTAATTTATGGTTTTAGTGTCACTTTGCGTATGCCACTGAAAATCTAGTGTCACAAGCTTTTAATGGCATTTAGCTCTTGTGCCACTAATTTAGGTTTTTAATGGCACTTTACGTATGTCATCTTTGCTTATAACACATTTTGGTTGTAAGACGAGCCTGCTAATCCGAAGGCTTTATCGTTGGATTGGCTGTTAGCTCATCAACTTCTGAAGGTTTGCCCTGCTGTGTTGGTCTTGATATGTATCATAAATCATTATTTTAATATTTAATTTGCTTATAAATTAAAAACCACTACTAGAAAAAGGGGCTTTCTTGACATGCGCATAATGACACGCGTCGATTTATGACGGGCAATTGTACGAGCCATTAGAAAAATGCCATAATTTTTGAAAACTAGAAGATTGATGACACTCATTTTTGAGTGTTATTAAACAAATGTCATAAATTATAAAATTATAATTTTACGTGTCATATATGCGAGTCATCTTTCGGTCAAAGTTAAAAGATCTAAGTATCTAACTCCCTCCGTGTATACTTGTTAGTATATCCAAGTTCATTTTACCTAATTATCATATCAAAATATCTACCAATCCATCAATTCAGTTCAGTTGCTTGTGTATTTTGTGTTTTATTCATTCAAATGGATTAAGCGGAACAGAGAGTCCGGTGTACACACGGCAGTGGAACGGTCATCATCACCGGCGCATCCTCAGTCAAGGTTAGGTCAACCTTCTGGAAACTCAACGATTAAGCAGGCACAGAACGCAGCCGCGAAGGAATCTGCGAAATGTTTGGCGCAATTCATGGCTTCGCAGACTACTAACGATGAAGGCAGCGATGGCGATGAGGACCTAGGGTTCCGCTTTGCTTCTCCGAATTCGTTTAGGAGAAGCAGTGCTAATACTAATGGAAGTAGTAGTGCTTTGTCTGGTGTTTCCTTTGCTAGATCGCCGTCACCTGCGGTAAGTCAACGCAGCTCCTTGACTAGAGCTTAATCATATGATTTTGAAGAAACACTAATCGGACCACGGGCAGGTTACGGGTAACCTGGGTGTTAGATAGATGTTTCCCACGAGGGGTTAGACCCGGCAAAGATGGTTCTTCTGATAACCTGCAAAACAGACACCGTGAGCTCGTCACTGAGAAGGGGGGGGGGTTCCTCCTTGTGACCACCCTCCGGCGTGAGAATCAGACTAGATTGCTCTTGAATATAAATGTATATTAAGAGATTGCTAGAGCAGATATCAGGTATAATATGTAATACGAGATAGTATATGATGATCATACCATTTGGGGTATTTATAGCCGAAGGTAGGTTTCCAAGAAGGTGTGGCCGGCTGAATAGTATTCCTGTTCTACCAACTGTGGCCTACGCACGTGCCATGCTGGTAGTTGGTGGGTAGGCAGCGGCTGACAGTGACCAGGCCTGCTGTGTACTATTCCTTTTCCACCAACTGCCGGCTATGCACGTGGTATGACAGGAGTTGGTGAGTAGGCAGCGGCTAAGAGTGACATACAGTACAAGAGCATGCTGCTCGCCATACTGTTGTCAATGAGCTGTCGTATCTTTGGTCAGATCTTTTGCCCATACCTCGTCAGGTACAGTACAGAAGATCTTCCCGTATCGTACGGACTGGCTTATTTGGGCGGGAGTATTCCCCCTCCCGCCTTTGTGCGGGATTGTTCCCGGCTTTGCTCATCCCCTCAGGTGACTGCTGAGTTATTGAGAGCTAAGTGCCTTGTGCATGTAGCCTTGCTGCGCGGGTGGCCTTCCCTGATGGCTTGTATCCGCAGCTGCGGGAACAGGCAGAGTACTTCACCATTGGGAGGCATTTCCTGCGGGAACAGCTTGCGTACTGCACGTAAGGACGTCACGTCTCTGAGCATGGTGGGTCCTGCGGATCCAGTTGGTTTCTGCGCAGACGTCTCTCTTCAAGGTGAGTCTTGCGGGTCCAACTGGGCTCTGCTGGGACCTACCTCTTCAAGTCCCCCCAGTCCAATGTTCTTCTCATGAATGTTTAATAAAGTGAGGTGAACTTTTGGACTTAAGCAAAGGGTTTAGTTTTAAGGTTTTCCATGGGGATTCTTCCCGCGGAAGTCCTTATGTCACTTGCAGAAATTCCCGACTTTCCTGCTTGATCTTTGGGTATGATGCGGGTAGGTCTGTAACCTCCTCGCAAGTCAGGAGCGTTGAGTCCCACTTGTGTGGATTTTCCATGAGGTTTTGGTAGTTTTGAACATAGTGATCAATTATGTTAAAACCACCAATTCCATCCTGGAGCTTCAAACAATGTAGTTCTCGACGTTCCCGCTATGCGGGGATGTTATTTCCGTTTCCGCAAGCATTGCCCAGGAGATCCTTCTTGGTTTCAATTCCCTGCGGAGCGCTAGGTATGTGAAGGGTTTTGCCTTAACACTGTACCCGCGCTCGTCTTACGGTTACTTTACTTCCAAGGTATTCCTGGCGTCAATTCCCTGTGGGTGCTAAGTATGTGAAGGGTTTTGCCTTAACACTGTACCCGCACCCGTCTTATAGTTACTTGGTTGCCAAGGTATTCCTGGCGTCAATTCCCTGCGGGTGCTAAGTATGTGAAGGGTTTTGCCTTAACACTGTACCCGCACCCGTCTTATAGTTACTTGGTCGCCGAGGTATTCTTGGCTTCAATTCCCTGCAGGTGCTAAGTATGTGAAGGGTTTTGCCTTAACACTGTACCCGCACCTGTCTTACAGTTACTTGGTTGCCAAGGTAAGGGGTATTTTCCCGCTTACTTTTGAATCTTTTTGAATTTTTTGAAATTCGAAGAGTTGGTGAAAGGATAAGAACAGTCCAAACCTCTGAAACGTCGTGCGACGGTTTCTTCTGACTGTGTCAGGACGTGCAGGAAGTTATGGTGACGTGACAGTACATGGTCATTCCAGACGCTTTTTCAGGCGCGTGGGCGCGATTTTTCCGGCGCGTGGCCGCGAAATTAATGGTACGCGTCCTTTCAACAGCTGTTGCCAGCTTGCTTTTTGCCACGTGTCATAGTTTCATTGCACCTTCGATTTCTCTCTCTTCCGCATTAAATTCATCGCATTAATTGCGATTAGTATATAAAGGGGGAGAGGGTTCTTTGTAATCCACACTTTCACTTTTCTCTTCATCTTCAAAACGATTTCCGGCGAATACTCACCTTTTCAGTCGAGCATTCTCTTGAAATCGTTTTCTTCTTCCATCTGCAAGATGTCGTCTCACGATCTTGAGGCTACAGCCCAGGAGGCTGGGGTGTACGCCGATGACAAGAGTATTGCTGGCGAGTGCCAGTGTGCTCTGCCTGTCGATCTGTATCAGTACATCGTCAGGAAGTTCATGCTCGAGTCTCTCGAGCCTGAGTTTCCTGAACCCCATCAGACGGTGTATGATGCCCCCAGAGGCAAGATCGGGGTTTATGCTGCATTCTTTGTCTATGGGAATCTTAGGTTCCCGTTGACAAAGTTTGTGTACCGTGTCCTGGAGAGGCACGGTGTGCACCTGACCGAGGTGCACCCGATGGCGATCGCGAAGATTCGCCACTTCGAGTGGGTGTGCCGGATTCTGGGCATTGAGCCATTTGTCGACCGCCTGATGACCTTCTACTCTTGGAGGTGCATCCAGGGGTGGTATACTCTGATAACCCGGCTCAAGGGTTTGAAGATTAGCGCAACCGAGCGCAGTCTTCGCTCATGGAAACGGGAGTTCTTTTTCATCTCCGCTCGCGCCATCCCCCTTGCCATGAAGTTCAAGAATGGGCAAGCACTTCCCAGCCTTCACGCCTCCAACTACCAGGAGGCGGAATGGTTCTCGAAGATATCCCGAGTCCAATCTCCGGTTTACCGGTTTGCGGAGTCCGGGATGGTGATGCTCGGGATGAGCCGGGTGTGGAAGGATGCGGATGCGCAAAAGATCCCGATCGTCCTCGAATACGGTTTGAACTCTGTTCCTTACGGTATGCTCTGTTTCTTTTTGTTGATCTAGAATCTCTTCTAACTGCTTTTCTTTTATTTCAGAGGGGAACGACTTGCAGTCGCTCCTGTATCCGCGGGAGGCTGACAGTCCCGCTCGGATGGGTACTCGTGCTCTAGATGAGAACGAGTTGCCCATCCTAGCACAAACGGCGGATCGGTTCGTGGAGGTCTACCCGCTAGGCCACGAGATCCTGAGCGCCAGGCGGCCAGGTAAGGCGTTATTCAACCCTCGACCCCTCAATGCTGAAACCTCTGCTGGAATTCCTCTAATCTTATGTTCTGATGAGGAATCCGCAGATGGTCCTCCGTTGGTGCGGAAGAAGAAGGCTGCCGGCGGGAAGGGGAAGGAGAAGGTGGCCTCCACTGCCGATCCGGTGCCTCGGTCTGACTCGGAGGCCGAGAGCGAGGAGGTGGCGGGGAACCCCGGTGGTGATAAGACCACCGCTCCGGAGGCTGCGACAACTGTCACCTCCGGAGAGCCCAGGATGACAATGGTGAGCGGCGTGAAGAGGCCGGCTCCATCGGGTTCATCCCCGCCTGTCCGCACTTTTAGGCTCAAGAAAACCCGTAAGTACAAACTTTATTTTTAACTTCATAGCTTTCCATCATTAATACTTATCTTCTTTGTGCAGGCGTGGATGTTGACGCATTCCAGGGTGGAGCGCAGAGGAGTACCTCTCCGCCCATGACGGTAGGCTTGGTCAGCCTACCTGAGGCGACGACCCAGGCGGCTGCGCCTGCGCCTGCTTCCGCTGGTTCAGTTGCTCACTCCGTTGAGCCGACTGTTCCAGCTGTGATGACATCACCGCCGGCTGTCAGTGCCATTTTTACCGCATCTTTCACTGATCCGGCGGTTACTTTTGCTGCGGATTCCGCAGCGGCGACCGCGGCGGCTTTTACCATGCCTCCTCCGTTATCGGCAACGACGGCCGATCCTTCAGGTATGCATGGGGCTTATCGCCAACCTCTGCCTCCTTCCCATCTGCCTGACTTCTTGGATGGATTTCCCTTGGGTTCAGGTGATGGGTTTGGCGGCTATCGGCCTGTTGTTGACCCTACAGGTGCGTAGGGTTCTTTTGGCCCTTTTCATATTTTTATCATCTTTTCCTAACTGCTTTATGTTTTTTGCAGTGTCGGATTCCAATGAAGTGTATGTTCAACGATGGAACATCCGCCGAGGAACAACCCTTCGCACACCTGTGGAGTGCGTGGAGTGGGCTCGTCACGCAGCTCCCAGTGGTGCGTTGGGGGAAGCCATGGCTAGCTACCTGGAGGGTAGGCTAACCAATGAGCTTCGGGTTCTCCTGGCCCAGATGCAGCCGCGCGTCGAGCTGCTTTGTCGTGAAAACGACAAGTTAAAAGCAACTCGCATTAAAGAAGTAGCTCAGGCGCGGGCTGTCCGGGAGGAGAATAGGAGGCTCTCCGCGGCTGCTGCGGAGAAGGAGAAGGCGTTCAAGGCCCTTGAAGTTGAAGTTCAGGCCCGTCTCGAGGCCCGTTCCAAGGCTGCCCAAGCTGTTAACGAACAGCTTCGGCTGGCTAAGGAAACTGCTAGGAACGCAACTGAAAGGGCCACCAAGGCTGAAGCTGTTGCTGAGCCTCTACGCGTGGAGAATGAGGAGCTTAAAGCCAAATTAGAGGCTCTCCAGCAGGCTCATGATGCCTTGGCGATGGAAGACGCCAAAAAGCTCCAAGAGATCTTGGACCAGAGGGGGGTGCTTGACCACACTGAGCGGAAGCTAAAGGGCGTCGAAGAGGCTGCGGCTAAAGAAGTGTTGCTTGCCAACCTCAACAAAAGTGAAGCCGAACGCGCCCGTAACGAAGCTCAAGCTGCCCTCCAGGAGGCTCTGGTTGCCAAGGAATGGCTTCTTCGAGAAGCGTTGTCTCAGGTATGTTTAGCTTCATGTCTTCACGCTTTTCTTTGTAAATAGAAAAGGTTTTGATACTTGTATTTTTTCTTGTAGGTTGTGCATCGGGTCTTCGCGGGTACGTCTTATGACGATGCTATGAGTGCAGCCCTCAACGCTTCTCATGAGGATGGGGAAAAGGCCGGCTTCCTGCTTGGTCTAGGGTTCGTTGAGAAAGGCATCCCGCCTTCCAACTTCCCTTTATTTGATGTGGATACTGAAGCTGTATACGACCAAGCAGTGAATCAGTATGCCGCCTTCCCGCATCCGGTGGTGGAGAAGGTGAACGAAGCTGCTGCTGCTGATGATGGGCTAGCTATCCTTAAAGCTTTCCTTGAACCGCCACGCTCTACTGATGGTGCTGGTCCAAGTGGAAGTGGCCCTGAAGCTTGATCCTGAAGATCCCTTCCCACTGCTAGGATAGGTTTAGCTTGTATAGATTTATATTCTTGTAGGCGGGTAGTTACCCGGCCATTCTTGTAATGAATATTATGAAATATAAATCTTTGTGCGGTTAAGACCGCTATTTTCACTGGATTCCTTGCTTTATAAACGTTATATGACTTGCATACTTTAGTTTAAATTAGCAATTTTCCAAGTGTTTAGAATAAGTTAACCTTTGAACGTGGTAGATAATAGGTTGAAGTTTTGCTTCCTCTTTCGTGATTGTGCGGGTAGGACCGTCACTTGCACTTAGTAGGATGGCTAAACTTTACCTACATCTGACCTGCGTGGAGGTTTTCCTCATCTTTTTTAAAATTTCTAAGTGTTTAGGATAAGTTAACCTTTGAACATGCTAGATAATAGGTTGAAGTTTTGCTTCCTCTTTCGTGATTGTGCGGGTAGGACCGTCACTTGCACTTAGTAGGATGGCTAAACTTTACCTACATCTGACCTGCGTGTAGGTTTTCCTCATCCTTTTGTTAGAAATTCTCTGTTTTGAATAAGTTATCCGTTCGACGCGCGGTTGTCAATAGGTTCGGTTTCCTCTCATGATTTGTGCGGTTAGGACCGGCACTTTCATTTAGTTGACCAAAGTTTACCTATGACTGACCTGCGTGAAGGTTTGCCGTTTTTTGGGTTTATGCGGGTTTTGCCGCCTTCCCCACGCAACGACTTTCCACGTAATTATGCGGTGAAAACCGGCATATCCGTGTTGAATAAATTATCCGTTCGACGCGCGGTTGTTAATAGGTTAGTGTTCAGTTTCCTCTATCATGATTCATGCGGATAGACCGGCACTTTCATTTAGTGGGATGACTGAACTTTACCCTTCAACTGACCTGCGTGAAGGTTTGCCGCTTTTTGGGTTTATGCGGGTTTTGCCGCCTTCCCCACGCAACGACTTTCCACGTAATTATGCGGTGAAAACCGGCATATCCGTGTGGAAAGTTCATAAAGTATAAATGTAAAATCATCAGCGTCGATGTTCTAAGGAGGATTCATTTCCATTAGAAGTGGCTCTGGGCCTTTTCTTTACAAATTTGGAATTGATCTACATGCAAACTGTGTAATTGAGCTCCCTTCCATGTTGTTGGGATGGGAGTGCCATCGAGCCGATATGCACCTGGTTCGGGATCTCGTTCTTTACGCAGCATGTAGTCTCCACATTGAAGCTGCAATTTTATTCGTGTTTTCCCCAGCTGGGGTTCTACACGCATCAGCCTGCTCAGCGTTCATTGCGCCACGAGGTGCGCGAGCGTCCCATCTCTGACGAATGCTTCGACCATGTCCTTTACGTCTGTGCATTCTTCAGTGTTGTGGCCTTTTGTCCTGTGAAAGTCACAGTATTTGCTCCGAATTCCTCAGGCTGTTGGAGTGAACGTAAGCGTTTATCCAACTCGGCTTGGAATTCTTTTTGACGTGCCTCCGCCCACGCTTTAACTTCATCGAGTGTTTGGCGGGGGAGCCTCGTTCGTTCTTTCTCTAACCGGGTATCAGTGAATCCCAGTGAGCGATTATTTACTGCACTTGCCCCAGCTTGGGTAACTGGGGTAGTGTTCGTAAAATTTACTGTACTTGCCCCGGCTTGGGTAACCGGGGTAGTGTTCCTAAGAACTGTGTAGTCGCCAGTATTCCCCCCAGTAGCTGGGGTTGTGGTTACCGGAGTTTCTTTAACCATCTTTCCAGAAGTTTGAAAAAACTGAAAAGAAATGAAGTTCTAGCTTTTATGCACGGATGGCGCCAATGAAGAAACACTAATCGGACCCCGGGCAGGTTACGGGTAACCTGGGGGTTAGATAGATGTTTCCCACGAGGGGTTAGACCCGGCAAAGATGGTTCTTCTGATAACCTGCAAAACAGACACCGTGAGCTCGTCACTGAGAAGGGGGGGGGTTCCTCCTTGTGACCACCCTCCGGCGTGAGAATCAGACTAGATTGCTCTTGAATATAAATGTATATTAAGAGATTGCTAGAGCAGATATCAGGTATAATATGTAATACGAGATAGTATATGATGATCATACCATTTGGGGTATTTATAGCCGAAGGTAGGTTTCCAAGAAGGTGTGGCCGGCTGAATAGTATTCCTGTTCTACCAACTGTGGCCTACGCACGTGCCATGCTGGTAGTTGGTGGGTAGGCAGCGGCTGACAGTGACCAGGCCTGCTGTGTACTATTCCTTTTCCACCAACTGCCGGCTATGCACGTGGTATGACAGGAGTTGGTGAGTAGGCAGCGGCTAATAGTGACATACAGTACAAGAGCATGCTGCTCGCCATACTGTTGTCAATGAGCTGTCGTATCTTTGGTCAGATCTTTTGCCCATACCTCGTTAGGTACAGTACAGAAGATCTTCCCGTATCGTACGGACTGGCTTATTTGGGCGGGAGTATTCCCCCTCCCGCCTTTGTGCGGGATTGTTCCCGGCTTTGCTCATCCCCTCAGGTGACTGCTGAGTTATTGAGAGCTAAGTGCCTTGTGCGTGTAGCCTTGCTGCGCGGGTGGCCTTTCCTGATGGCTTGTATCCGCAGCTGCGGGAACAGGCAGAGTACACCATTGGGAGGCATTTCCTGCGGGAACAGCTTGCGTACTGCGCGTAAGGACGTCACGTCTCTGAGCATGGTGGGTCCTGCGGATCCAGTTGGTTTCTGCGCAGACGTCTCTCTTCAAGGTGAGTCTTGCGGGTCCAACTGGGCTCTGCTGGGACCTACCTCTTCAGATTTCCATTTGTTCCAGACTTCCAGTGTGTTTTTGAGTTACATCTTTCACTTTCTTATGAATTTAGGGTTAATTAGTTTGGAAGTAGAAGTAAAATTAGGTGCAGATTCCGATAATGTCATAAGTCTATTATTTACTTTGTCAGGACAGGAGTTTAGATTAAATTAGGTAGTTCTTGGTGCATGAAGTTACGGTTAGAATCTGAACCAGAGCATAATTAGTTCTAGAGTATTGCTTGATAAACTGTGGATATTTAATTAGGTGCAGAATCCGATAATGTCACAAGTCTATTAGGAACATTGTTGAGTTAGAATGAAAAATTTGTTTTACATAGCAGTGCGAAGATCAATCATCGGTTTGGTTAATTAAACACATAATGATTAAGATTGTGTTTGAATTGTATGCTTATTGTTTACTTTGTGTGTGTTGATGTTATTATCACTTTTGTATGTTTCTATGTAGTCAGGTAGGAACTTTATGGAGCATACTACTTCTAATCGATCCACCGGGCAATTTTTTAGCGTTTGCAGGTATGTGGTATTTGATTTCAATCCACATTGCATTATTTGATTCCATAATGGAATATTAATTTTTGAATCATCTGTTTGTTGTAGATAACTGAAGTTAGTTCTATGGATTTTAATAACTGAATCTGTGACATTCTTCAATTTCGGGTCTTGTTTGTATTTGTTTATTATGTAAACTGACCCGATTTGTAAACTGAAGCTTATGTTATAATCAAAATGATGGATTTATGTTACAATATTGTTTCACACTTGTTGGGTTTTGAAAACATCCTACCTTTATTTTTATTTTTATTTATTTATTTATTTTATTTTATTTTTTGTTGTTTTGTGTTTTTGTCTTGATCCATTTTGCATGAAAACTCTTGTGTCTCACACCCATATTTGACCACCAACATTACCCTATATATACATCACCTTTCCTCTTCATTTTCCTTTACTACAACTCCAAAAAAAAAAAAAAAAAAAAAAAAACTCTCTCAAACATCAAAGATTCAAGGTTATCTTCTTAAGTGTTCTTGAAGGTTTTTAGTCTTTCATCTTAATTAGTTTATGTAGCCTTATTAATACTTGTTTATGGTTGAGCAACATATATATAATATACACCCCTTGTTTACCTTTGGTAGTTACTTCTCCGATTCCGGTCGGTGAGGGTTCGGACCTCATAAGGCAAGGCTTCATGGAGGACTTCGTGTCCTTGATATATATACATCTATATAACTTGTTCAAACATATTAATCTTGCTTATTTTAGTTTTTTGGTCATGTTTACAAGTTCCATGGTTATGGGTTTTTAAAAGTCTATGCTTCGGTTTAACCGTAAATAGCTCTAAACCGTAAACCGAACATTGTTACTAGTTTTGTTAAATAATTGTTTAAACATACTTATTGTTAGATCTAAGTTTCTAAAATCATTTTTACAAATTCTATGGTTATGGGTTTGTAGAATCTTACCTCGGTCTTAATCCGAAACACGATCCGAACCGAAAACCGAACTTTTGTTTAAAGACTTTATTGTTAACTTTTGATTGTAAAACTTAAAGTATTTTTTTTATTTGTACATTATTATACAAGTTCTTTAGTGTTTGGACATGTGGAAACCAAACCGATTCTTACTCGCTTAAGACACACAAGTGTGTTTTTTTTAGCCATCAAGACTTGTATATTTCTTTTAAAAATAGTTACAAATTGATTTTTAAATATTTTCTTAAGTACTTGGAAATGTTGGATCCAACTTGATCTCATAACAAAGTTTGGACCGACAAAACCGAACACTCGCTTAACGTGCGTTGTTAGTTCTAAAACAATGGAACTACATACTTGGTTAAGTCTTATTAAATTTTATTGAGTTATCTCATAACATTCAATATTTTGGAAAGTTGACTTTGGGTTTGACCAATTATCAAGACCCGAACCGACAACCCGAACACTCGATAAAAAAAAACCGTTTTAGTATCTTTATTCCAAAGGGATTTGCATTCTTGCATTTTACCCACCTTATTACTTAACAAAGGTTGAGTAAATATTAAGGTTAGATACTTTAACCCGGTTTCGAGCAAACTTACATTTTTAAAGGGTTATTATTATAAATTCTTAAATAGTCACATTTTAAACCTTGAACTTTAATTATTTACATTTCTCAACATTTATTTTGTTTAAAGACCTTCAAGACAACCTTTCTAAATTCAAGACTTCTTTTCTTTTTAGGCATTGTGCGTTAAACTCGTCGTTCCGACAAATCTCCAAATTATCATCTTTCAAGTTTACTACTTGAAGGTGAGTACTTCATACCCCATTTTTCATCTTTTATTTTGGGGGTGACATTTCATACTTATTCAACAAAATGCTTTATATTTGAATCTTAAACCACAAACGTAGTTGTATACTTTACCTAAATAATTGCTCGATTTGGTGTTCTATGCTTATATGCCTATGTGTTTATCGCTTTTGGTTGGTGGAACTATAAAATCCTAGACTATTTGGCATCCCCTTATAGCAAGGTGTTGTTAACGTAATGCAATTAACGATAACTATAAAATCCCAGACTATTTGGCATCCCCTTATAGCTAGGTGTCGCTAATGTGTGTAGCGATATCTATTTATCCAAATTACCACTTTTATTTATCGTTTCGTATGCAAGTTTTGTGGCTATCTTTATTATATACTAATATGATTAAACTTATGAATTGCTCACCAACCTTTGTGTTGACAAACTTTATTTTATGAAATGTTGCAGGTTTGCATCTTGGTTGTTTATGATTGTGAAGAAAACGACATCAAAGACCTTAGGATATTAGTAAAAATGAACAATATCAAATTTGTCATATTTTGTGATCTCTTGTTTATGGTTATATTATGGATAATTGTTATATGACATTTTCGATGTTGTGAAATGAAATGAGTTTATTAAATACTGTCACTTTAATTAGTGTCATGTGCTTATGGACAATCGTTACACCTCGGCATGTTCCGCCGCCTTTGGTCGGGGTGTGACAGAATCTACAATTTAGTTATGTTATATTTAATATTTGATTTTAGTATGCCGACATGTTTTTGTTTATGTATCGATGTTAATTTGAATTATGGTCTGGTTATTCGTCTAATTATGACCAATGCATAATAAATGTTCTTTAGATGTTATTAACACATACAAAATGAATGTTGTTGATGTTCGGTTTATTTGTACATATTTTCGTGTGTTAACGTACTCGTTTTATTCGTTTAGTATAGG
Source organism: Bidens hawaiensis (assembly GCF_021521415.1). Lineage (NCBI taxonomy): Eukaryota > Viridiplantae > Streptophyta > Magnoliopsida > Asterales > Asteraceae > Bidens > Bidens hawaiensis. The sequence goes on from NW_027494639.1 coordinate 175,152, forward strand.
AACTTTGGTACTTCATACATGTTTATTGTGTTTCAGGTTACAGGTACTTAACGCGCTTAATTTGGACCTGTACAAGCATGGAATGAAGACCCGGGATGTCCAGCACGCTTACCGAGGCAGTTAAACGAAGTTGCTGAGAAAAGAGGCCCATCGCGTAGCGCGATGGGTGTTGAAGGTGGGGCATCACGCTACGCGATGCCCTGTAAGTTACAGCGTTGACTTTGGTCAGGAGATGAGGCCATCGCGCTACGCGATGGTCCCTAGAATCGTGAAAGTTAGGGTTTGTTTTATATTACGTTCTTGACGGCCCTAGACGCTATTATTCACCTTCCAGGCGATTTCCAGAGCAGAAGAGAGAGTCTCCATCACCTCCAATCATCTCTAAGTGTCCTACATGGCCTACCAGATCATAACCGAGGCCCGAGAGATGCCGATGAGCGGCTAGTTTCTTCGAGTCATACCCGGGATGTATAGTTTGAAATCTTTCAGTTTTTTTTCTAATGTACTAGAACAACTAATTGTAATTGTTTTGATGTTAATCTATGAGTATTGATGTTTAGTATGTTCGTACAATCAGTCGGTTTAGGTTTATTTCGATCAGAACGATTAGTTTGTCGATTGCTATAATAATTGCTCGTTGGATTGTTTGATCTGTTAATTGCAATAAAGCATACGTTTGCCCTTAGTTGAGTCACACTGGCAGAGACCGTTTGATAACCAGTGCCGTGTGTTAGTGAGCGTAGATGCCTAAGGTTTAACCGATTAGTCAGTCTGTAGTTGACACAAGATAGTTAATCTGTTAAGTTGCATGAGATTGCTGTTTGATTGCTTACTTGGATTCCCGGGTGTAATTTGTCTTTGTTAATTGATTGAATACGTGACTACTTGTTTGCTTATTATAACATATAAACTGTTTGCTAGTGTGATCAGCACTTTAATTGAATTACTTCATAATGTTAGGAATCATTGTCACTGTACACTGACCACATACTCCTGGTGGATACGATACCTGACTTACCCTAGCTATTTATGTTAATTAGGTTTTTGCACGACTCAAACGACGGTCATCAGTTGTTTATATGTTCCTTTATATGCAATTAGGGGTGTTTGTTGGGTCGAGTTTCGTGTTAATCGGGTTGGGCTATTCAAGTTTTTCTTTTGAAAAAACAAACCCGAAACCAGACCCTATTAAGAATTCGGGTTGTTCGGGCAATTTTGGGCACCCCTATATGAGATGTTCAGTACAAATTACACAATGAAGTGTTTTAAAGAATTAACCTGTAATCTATGTTTTCTCAATTAGCTACTATTTTTATACATTAGTATTTTTTTTTCTTCATAAATTTAAAATGCATTTGCTGCCATGAGAACATGTTCGTTCCATATCAATATTTGTTGAATTTATGAATAATTTTATTTAAACTATTATGATGTCAGGGCACATGTATGACATGCTTGGAATTGTGTGGGAAGTGTATGTTTTCAAGTTTTGTCCATCCAGTTTATTTTTTATTTTTAAGGATATATTAACTGCATTAAAATTTAACCAACTTGGGCCAATTTTCAGGTAACATTTCTTATTTATATAAGGTAAACCAACTTTCAAATGTTTTTATCTGAGGTAATTTAAGCAGGTAAAACTTAGTTAAAAAGCAAATTGATTGATCCGGTTAAATGGGTCAAATGTTATCCAAATTTCTCTGAATTTTTGGATCACCAAAGTTCATTTATTAATGTAAGAATTGCATCTCCAACTTACTTGTGCATATGTTTTTTTTTAAGTATTACTGTATTATATTAGCCATGTTCGGTCTATAACTCAGTGTAGGTATTTGGTAGCAAAAATTGACTTTGATATACTGAGTCAATTAGGTGCGGATATGGTCAACATGTTGTTTAATAATTAATATGCTAGTAATGATATTTGTATCGTATGCTTTTTTGAATGAATAGTATGGGTAAACGCAAAAGGCTACGTATAATTTCTAGCGACTTGAAAGAGACTATTGAAGAAAATGTTGTAGATAATGAGCAAGGCGATCATCCCAATGAAATGCAAGGTGCAATCAGATTCTGAAGAATGTTGGTCTACAAATAAACAAGGTATTGGTTAATCTAGTGATGCTCGTGCTATTTGATCTTGTGAATTACTGTGTGTTTTAAGCTTTGTAGGTGAGTTGTTGTCCCGAGTGTGTTTTTATGAAAAAAAAAAGAAAAAAATTCAGTTGGTTTTATGGTTTGTTGGATTTTTTTAATGTTTTTGGTAATGGTTTCGGATCGAGTTGAATGAAGTCTGGTGAGTTTTGTTATCAAATTGTAACCAACGAAAGGAATCGGTTAGGACTTTTCACATAGGAACCATTTAGAGTATTAATATATATATATATTATAAAAATGTTTGGCTCGAGCTCAACAATGAAGTTTGTGTTCGTTTATAGAACGAGCTCATTTTTGGCTCGGGCTCGGGCTAGCTTAGCTTTTTCACAAGCCAATCTTGATTAGCTCGCAAGCGTTAATATGGTTGATTTTAATAGGTTATTATCAATTTTAGATTAATAATTAAGCCGGCTACACAATTTAGTGTCCATATATTTACATATTGAAAAGTTTTTATTTTTCTTATTAGGTAACTTGCATGAAGATTGAAGATGGTGAAAGAGGCTAACAAGTGGTGAAATTTTTAGTTTTTATTCAAATATTTGTTACTTTACTTTTTATATGATTGATATTTTGACTTAACTTGAGAGTTATTAGACATTTAATATACATTTGGAATGTGATTGGCGTGTTTTTAGAATGCGATTGAACTTTTAATTGTGGTAGGGATATTATGATTTCTATATTTGATGGTTTTATTTTTATTTGTATTTTTACTTTATGTTGTTAAAAGGTGCTACTAAGATCCTAAAATTTATTGTGGTAGACTTAGTGTCACTAAGAGTTCAAGGTTTAGTGGCAGACAAAAAAGCGTCACCAATACCCAAAAGTTTGTAATGGCATACGAAAAAAAATGCCACCAAAAGTCCAAAATGTTTTTAATGGCATATGGAAAAAATGCCACTAAAAAAGTTCAAAATTTTTTTAATGGCATACGAACAAAAATGTCACTGAAAGTCCAAAATGTTTTAATGGCATACGGAAAAAATGCTACTGAAAGTCCAAAATGTTTTTAATGGCATACGGGGAAAAAAAGCCACTGAAAGTCCAAAATGTTTTTAATGGCATTCGAAAAAAATGCCACTGAAAGTCCAAATGATTTTAATGGCATATGGAAAAAATGCCACCGAAAGTCCAAAATATTTTCAATGGCATCTGGAAAAAAATGCCACTGAAAGTCCAAAATATTTTCAAAAATATTTTCAATGGCATCTGGAAAAAAATGCCACTGAAAGTCCAAAATGTTTTTAATGGCATATGAAAAAAGTGCCACTGAAAGTCCAAAATGTTTTAATGGCATATGGAAAAAAGTGCCACTAAAGCCCAAAAGTTTGTAGTGGCAGACGACAAAAGTGTCACTAAAAGGCTTTAGTGGTAGCGCTTCTAGTGGCACTTTTTTTGTGTGTCACTCATTCCAACAAGGTTCTTTAGTGGCACTTCTTTGGTTTCTTGTGACACTTTTTGTGTGACACTAAATGGTTTTTTATTTGTAGTGATAGTACATACTTATGTGGTAAATCTTAATAATACCATGCCACACACTGAAACACATCTCATGCCAGGGCCGTCCTTGAGAGTGCGTCGACCTAAAAGGGTCCTTTGCGAGTAAAAAAATGGGGTCATAATAATATAGTAATGTATGTAATCAATAATAGAACGATAAGAAAACATGACAAACACAATAGTTTTGTAGCAAAGTGATTTATTTGAAATAGTTACACGAATTATCAGGCTCTCATAGAATTTTTTTTGTAGCAATCAACTCTTTATACTTATATCCTGTAATTTCTTATTCATGATAGCTATCATGCAATGTCAATCAATTAAGTCTTTTTTCATATTTTATACCCATTTAGTTAGATAAGGGTTGTGCTGGGAACACCCCAAACACCACCTAATACGTCACGGATAGCTCCATGCACGGCGTATTAGGTGTCAGTCAACCTAGGCCTGCAAAAAGCAGTCTTAGGTTGTCACCTCGTACTATAATACGACCCGTATAGTACTATACGGGGCGTATTATGCCTATTTGAATTATTGGAGCCTGGCTCCCCTTCCTCTCCCTTCTTTCTCTTTATTATTATATATACATGCGTTTCACCGAAGTGAATTCTCATCATACACACAACACATATTTTATAACATATACACACAATGTCGTGGTTCAACCATTTATTTCTAGACTCGAACTCCAGCTCGCCGTTAACGATCAGCCTAGCAGGTCGTGGTTACCGGACTTGAACCAGGTTTCGTTTTATATTTATTTAGTATGAAGTTGTTAGTCTCTTTTTTAACTAAGATATGTTACATTACGTTTTGTTAGGAGTATGTTGGCTATGATATTCAGCCTGAACAATCTTACGGTCAGCCTAGCTCGCCGGGCTTACCAAATTTGAACCAGGTTTCGTTATATATATTTATTTAGTATGAAGTCGTTAGTTGTTTTTTTAACTAAGCCATGTTACATTATGTTTTGTTAGGAGCATGTCGGTTATTATATATGCATGCATCATCTCAGAAAAATGAAAGTTGTAATAATTTAACAAATGCGTATATAACCCACCATTGCCTTTTATGGATGTTCATCGTTTAGCATCTATGTATGTACCTAACAATAATGCAACATTTCTTAACCTAAACAATGTTTCTTTTGGTTGATGATGGTGATGCTAAAACACATTTAATTTCTGATAATGAAATAACATTAAAAGGTTGTTGATTTCTATAACTCATTTGGAGGCATAACCACAAATAAATACAAAATACAAAAGTATAAACTCAAGAATCTGAGTGTAATTATTAAAATTTGTCGATATATTGTTCTTCTTATTTTATGTATCGGACGCGTTTAATATAAGCTAAACAGAAGATAATACATACTTATGTGGTAAATCTTAACACTACGCCACACACTGAACACATCTCATGCCATGGCCGTCCTTGAAAGTGCGTCGACCTAAAAGGGCCTTGTGCTAGTAAAAAAATGAAGGCCATAATATAGTAATGTATATAATCAATAATAGAACGGTAAGATAACATTAAACAAACACAATAGTATTGTAGCAAAATGATTTATTTGAAATAGTTACACGAATTATCAGTCTCTTATAGAATTTTTTTATAACAATCAATTCTTTATACTTTATGTCCTGTAATTTCTTGTTCATGATAGCTATCATACAATGTCAATCAATTAAGTCTATTTACTTTTTCATATTTTATGCCCATTTAGTAAGATAATTTTTATATAATAGTATGAATAGTGGGCTTTTGGTCTTTCATTTAAAATGATTTTATTAGGCTTTTGTTTAAAAAACAAATTGCATATAAAATATAGATGCAATTTTTTTTGAATTTATGGGCCCAAGTTAGGAGACTCTCACACACACAAAATAGTAAAACATATAAATAATATTGCTTAATGATTTGAGTGTGAAGATTTTTGTCGAGTGATCAGTATTTTCATAATTAGGCGATGTGTAAAATAACGTGAAACTTACATTACATTATGTGACTAGTTAAATGCACATCGATCTCAGGTTGTTTTTTCTATTAATTAGGATTAACTTAGACAAATCATTTTTCTAAATTGAAAAACAACCTCAAGTCACCCTTAGTTTAATGGATATTTGACAGCTCAAAACAAGCCGTGGCTTCGACAAAAGAAAATAAAAACTTGGTTTTGACATTTGTAGCTACCATCCTTCGAAATTGAGTAAACCAAAGAAAACAATTGTTTATTGACTCAAAATTATTAGAAAGCAAGACCATAAACAATTAATTCCAACATAGTTTGCCAACAAACAAAAGGAAACGCGTTTTCTTAACTTTTGACCAACAGTAAAAGTAACCTTAAACCTTGTACTTTGTGAAGATAGAGTTGTCTTGTGAGTAAATAGAGTTTTCTGAATAAACTAATTCTCATCCATAAATTGACAAATTCTTCACACGTCTTGGTGTTTACGTATCTAGCTAACAACTACTAGGAATATAAGATGCACTTTCACAATAAGTCAATAAATATGAACATCAATTTAATATAGCCGTACACTTGGGTTAAAACTATTACGACTTCTCTTAACTTATATATTAAACTTATTACACCAAACACAAAATTTGATTGTTTTTCTTATTTAATATAGTTTTTGAAAGTAACTTTGCACAAAGAAACTTATATTTCGACCCGATTAATAAAATAATGTGGCATTACATGACTATGAGCACTTTCCGGTTCTATTTGTGTGACGTCAAATCTGTCTTCGAGTCCGTGGTCACATCTAAGTGGCCCCGAATATGGCACTCATATGGCATTTCCTTTCATACTCCACTGTTTTATTTTTAATAAAATAGAATACAAAAACCCAAATAAAACTAATTACCACAAAAGTAGCTATTTAAAAAAAAAGAAAGAAAAACTGTTTGGGTTGGATGGAGTATCAAATATACTATTAAAACAATAACTATTTTCATAGATAACATTTATTCTCATAATTTTTTACTAATAAAATAATTCAAAATTAAATTAAATTACATTCAACTCAATCACATTCAATATATAATTCAATATAAATTAAAAATTATCAGGTTTTTATTTTCAAAGTTTCATGATAGTTATTCTTATTTTGGTTTCATTTCGGTTTTTGGTTTTTGTTCGGTTTTAATTTTTATAAATTTATTTCGTTTCAGTTTCATTTTAGACGGGGTTTTCTTTATTCATTTTTTGTTTTGGTTTTTACAATTTTTGTTTTTGGTTCAGTTTCAGATTTATCGGTTTTAGTTTTTCAGTTTCATTTCGGGTTTGTTTTAGTTTTATTGGTATTTGGTTTTATTTAGGTTTTCGGTTTTAGTTTTGTTTTAGTTTTTTTTTTTTTCAATTTAGTTTCGTTTCAATTTTTATTAAGTTTGTTCGGTGTTTGGTTTTAGTATCTATTGAAAAATGAAATAATATGGAAGGTTCACAAATTAAGTGAAAGGTTCACATGGGTTTTAACTTTCAAATATTTTAAAGTTATTGAAGCTTTATATTTTTTTTGAATCTTCCCAACCACTAATAATGAATTCGCATTTGATAGAAAGGATTTCAAAAACTAAGAACGTTGTATGTGTTACCCTTCATTTTCTTCTTAATCTGCAAGTGTGTTATTATTTTCTTTAATGAAAATGAGTCGTTTAAGAAATGTTTTTGATTTGCTTTGGCTCGGATCAAAACGGATCATTTTAAAAGGGTATTTATTTAGTTTGGGTCAACGAGTCAATATAAAAGGCATCGATTTCATTCTGGTTTCAACGGGTTTTTTTTAAATCTCATTGATTTGGTTATAGTCATACCGGGTTAATTTAAAAGATATCGATTTGGTTTGTGTTTAAATGGGTCATTCTAAAAGCGTAACGATTTGATTCTGGTCAAAACATGTCATTTTAAAAAGGTTTAGATTTGGTTCTGGTTCTTAAATGAGCTTTGAATGTGCTTCTGTTTATGAGGGTGCCGGACTTTTCACATGAAACGTAAAACCAGTTTTCGTAGTCAGGCCGATACCAACCGAATTCGCGTCAACTTATGAAAACGACGCCCGAGTGTAACCAACACAGAACTGGCCAACGCGCCGGGTAACAACCTAATTTTGATTAATCATATAAGTTTCGTTGGTCGTTAAAAAAGAAGACATGTTCCTTTTTTATTTTTATTTTTTTATACTTCAAAAAAGATCACATGATCGACAATATTGAGTGGCACCCACAAATTATCAATCAAAAACCCAAATTCACATCCCCTTATTGTTCATCATACGTATATATTTTTCAGAAAAAATAAAAAGCATATGTATGAAATGTCTTAAAAAGATAATGCAATTTAGCGAAGAGATGGTTATTAAATTTGAAGAACCAACTAATCTACAAACTTTTGACGCACTTTGCTGTCATAGTTGGATCAAATAGGCGACTTTTGTTGTACCATCTCTTGTAGATTTTCCCATAATTTTGGGTCGTTATAATCCTTGATAACGAGCGATGCCCTGGCATCTAGTAGCATTTGTTCAGGGTTTCTAGTAGCCATACCAACAGCCGCCATCCCGGCTCCATTAGCTGCTTTAATTCCCTAAACAGAATCCTAGGCAACACACAAAAAGTTGCACATGAAAACACATGGCAATTGGCATACGTATTGAAACAGTTGGTTATTTTAACAGATGATTGAGTTGAGTTCATACCTCAAACACAAATGTGTGATTTGGGGAAAATTTAAGTGCATTTAGAGCCTTAAGGTACGGATCAGGAAAAGGTTTTGGCCTTGCACATTCTTCAACTAAAACTATCACTTCAAATAAATCTTGTAGTTTAAGCATTGAAATCAGCAACTCAGCATTTGATTTTGGAGCGTTTGTAACCGCAGCCCGTTTCAGGCCAAGATCTTCTACCCATTTGCATACATCGTTTAAGCCGCTTATAGGTTCCAATTGTTCGGCTGCCAATCTGTTTGTTTTTAGACAAGAATTAAAACGTTACATTTTAAGGTCAAAATGACTTGAATAACAGTACAATAAAGATTATAACTTTAAAAGGCATCATGTTTTACCTCAACGGGACAGCAAATCAGGTCTGAATGTGTTAAGCGGGCCAGACACGATTGACAGAAGTATTAAACACCAACACGCACGATTAATTAAATGTTTCATTTCCTCAAACACAAACATGGGCCCTTTTAACACGATTAATATTAAAATTTTTAACACGAGTTACTCAGAACTTTATGTCAAAGAACATATCTTTTTTTAGTTTTTATAGATTTTATCTTTGAAGGGCAAACTTACTAGCTTTTACTTAAATAATGATACAAACTACTAGGGGTGCAGACGAGCAGAGACGCACGTGAGCTACTCGTGATCAAATAAATAAAAAAAACTCGAAATGAGCCGAGCCCGAGCGTCAAATAAAAGCTCGTTTAGTTATCGAGCCAAAGCTCAAGCCTCGTATGGGAAGATCGTTTAGGTTTGTCGAGCCTTAACGGGCCTAGCGTAGTTTTGAGTTTTAACTTTTTTGAACTTCTATGTATTTATTTCACACTGCAGAGCCGAGCTTTAGGCTCGTTAAGGTTTTCTCAATAACACAAATAATTAAAAATAATAACAAACAAGCTGCGCACAAGCCGGGCTTGAGCTTGAAACATGAGTAATGAACCGAGCTCGAGCTTGAGCTCTCGTAAGTCAAAGCAAGCTGAGCTCAAGCCCAGTCGAGCTCGTACCCCTACAAATTACCTTCTAAACAAAGCTTCCTTGTCAACCATGAACTTCATGGCCTTTTCAAACTCCCAGTTGGGGAGAAGAACATTACAAAGCTCTTCGTTATGCTTGCCGCTATCGTTATTTATGAAGAATTCCTCATCGATAAAGCCTATCTATAAAAATCAAAAATGAAAATCAATGCTCTCTAAGTATGTTTTAGCAAGATTTAAAATGACAAACGGAGATCAAAACGGTTGAAAAAAGTACCTCCTGGAGCATATCACGGAAGGCGTAGTAATGAAGAGGATCGGAGTCACAGAGAGTTCCATCAATGTCGAAAAGGATTGCTTCAAGAGGAGCAATGGAAGATAATAAAGCATTGATGCATTAATAAGTTAACTAATTGAAATGCGCCTAACCGACATTTAAACATGCGTAACTGGTGCCGAAACCAGAAGCAAAGCTGAAATGTACAAGAATTTCAAAAACAAAATTGTAAACCAACCCGTCTCGGTCAGTCCTAACTGTATATATAACAAAGACTACATATATACCTGTTAATCGGGTAGGAGGTTGATGATATCGTTGTGGAGAAGAATGTGGTTTTGAGCGTAAAATAGAAATAGGATTATTGGGGAAGAGATGAATATAAGGAGCGAGCGTTGACATTTGTGTTGCTCAATGAGTGTTACTCTGTCTTTCACCAGACATTTTGGTGCTCTGTTCTGTCGACTGTTTTCTTGCCATAGGATTTGGGTGGAGGAAACATAACATAAAACATAGCTCCTGACACTGACAGGAAGCGATTGCAGCCAACCATGTTACTTTGGATTATACAAGGTTTAACCACAATTTCATACTCTTTCTTTCACTATAAGTTTTTATATTTTATCTATTCGTATGCTTTTAGATTACTTCGTGAGAGAGAGTGTAGTGGGCGACAAATTCCTTAAATTTTGGGCGATACACACTCAAGAAAATATTGGAAAGTGTCGATTTAGGCATTTAGCTTTAGCTTACGCTTTATCTCGAAGGATTTTGATTAGAACATGTTTTATGATGTTTAGAAACTAATCAAACATCAGAAATATGTATGTCCTATATTGCGTTGCTCAAAAGATGTAGATTATTGTTCCAAACCTATTTCAGCGTGAACAATTACATGTTCCCAACCCGTCCATCTTATCACCTCTTATATTAATTGTCAAATAGTTATTATCAAGGGTTACCCTTGTCGATCCCGACTACAGTCTTTACTAATAAATGAAGTGCTACAAAGATAATAAAATCATAATAACATAAAAGTCTTTACTAATAAATGAAGTGCTACAAAGGTAAAAATCATAATAACATAAATAAAATATTTATATAATTTGAATTAACAAAAAAACTTAACCACCACGTCAAATGGGTAATAAGACCTTGGCCGAGCATGTAAAACTCAAAGTTTAATTTGTGGTAAATCACTGTTAATATGCTTTTTATGTAATATATAGCATATAATATAAAAGCCATTTATAGCACACTATTATTTTCACCTATAGCAATGATATGCACGAAGTGTCAACTTTATGCAACTTCTAATTTCTATACAAGGGTAGGATTAATGTAAGAAAACTAATAATTTTATGAGAAGCATAAGAATAGATTTATCTCAGTAACAGTCGGACAAGCAGGGAATGTTAGGGTGAACCAGAAAAGTTTGGGTAGAATCGGATCTAAGCGTTGGTAGGTAAGCGTCCTGTAATAAGAGGAGTAGTTATAAACCCTGTAGACCAGAAATTCACGAGATGGTTGCAAAAAAATGTAGGATGAAATGAAATGTCTAAACAAAAGAAGGTATGTTAAGATAAGTTGGGCAAGATGTGAACCAGGAGCTACTATAAGTCAACATAATAATGTATTTTCACAATCTTCTACTTTGTGGAATTAATTATTTTATTCTCCTAACTACAAAAAAAAATTATTATAAAATGATTGCTTTAGGAAGTCTTTATACTTTTTAGACCTATAAAATGTGAAAACAAGATAATACTATTGTTTTGATTTACGGTGAGTATATCTTTTCACTCCACACAGGCAACGTGTTGGATCCTAAATGCCCCCTGGCTAAATGTTGGGTTTATTTTTTCAAGTCACGGAATATAATGATAATGTAATTTATATGTTTTATACTAGCTTTTATCCTCCACATTATGGGGTTGTTTCATATTTTTCGTTTCTAATATTTATATATTTTTTGAATTTTAATTTTATTTATTTTAAGGAAGTGAATAATATACTTAGGGATGAAAGGGCTCATAAATAAATGACATGTTATAACCCGTTTAAAAGCTATTTGGGTTTGGTGAGACCCATGACCCGCTTATTTTATTTTTACTATAAAGTTGTTTCTTAATTATAAATATCTTTTTTATTAAAAAGAATAGGATATTAATTTTTAGTGTATCCCTATTTTATAGGATTTTCAAATCAAATATTTGGTAAGATTAATTTTTAATGCAATGAGATGTTATAACCTGTTTAAGGGGTATCTGGGTTTGATGAGATAGAGGGGGTGGAGAGCAGCCAGCGGTCTATAAGGTCCAGACCATCAAAGGATGGATTGGTCTGGTTTTTGTCGGGTCGGGCATTTGTATCCTGGTCATTATAATAGCCCAGAAGTCTATAAGGGGGTGTTTGGTACAGAGAATGGAATTGTAGAGAAATGGAATAGAGAAATGGAATTGCAGAGAAAGGGAATTGGTCTGGAGAATGAGAATTGACTGTTCTGTTTGGTAGTACAGAGATTTCAGTAGAGAAATATAGCTGAGAATCATTTCTCTTGTTTGGTACATAGAAAATAAACAGAGAATTTATATCAACTTTATCATTAGCACAAGTATTTTTTTCATAACAAATATTTATTAAAAAATAAAAAACATATAAAAAGATGCATAAATTCCAACCAAAATATGCATTGATCAAACCAATTCACATACAAAACATAGTTTTTAAACAAAAACATCAACCATAGTTAAAACCAATTCACATACAAAACATACTTCAACCATACACAACTATCCCATTGAACCATCGGTATACAACTCGACCATCTCAATTTTCTCTTCTATTGTCAACGCAAGAAAAGAACGTCCTAGATCCACATCTTTACCAATCAAATGAGCTGCTTTGAACCGTTTTTTCGTAGTGATACCTGGTAAAGCTTTCAACTCATCACTAACCTTTTCATAGATTTCACGAGCCTCCATACCTTCTTTGCTAAGTTGTTCACCCACCATCTCCCCAAATCGAAGCAAAACTTCCTTGATATCTTTGCAAGACTCTCGATATATCTCATCTGCATCCGTGCTTCTACCTCCTTACCGAATATGGTACACAATTTGTCATAGAAAGGAAATGACTTGTCACGAAAATTCACAGCACCTTTGTGAGACTACAAGACAATTACAAATAAATTAGACTAAAATTTTAAAATCTAAAAAATATATTTTTTAGAATATACCTTCACGTATTCATTCCAAACACTTACGTTTTGAGGAGTTTCTTTGACGAGCACTTTCCCCCTCTGATCTGTAACCAGGAACCACATCTACAACAAACTGCTGGACATTACGCCCCGGTCTTTGTAGGTAAAAATCAGATGGTACACTGCTTCCAGCGGGATTAGGTTTATGCATCACAAGATCTTCGTCTCCAATCAAACCTTGTACATCCGTAAACAGCTCACACACATCCAAACCTGCTATCAGACATACAAGTTTAAAGCAATTCAATAAAGAAATTATTTCACGATGCAAATATAGCCAAGGGTAATAGCACATTCACAACTCACCCATCCGCCGCTTTAGGTTTTGCCTTTGTTTGGCTAGTCTTTCTTTCGAGTTGCTGCCAGAATCACTTGCAAGGTCATACTCCTAAAACAGAATAATCAATATATCAAGATTTACTATATCCACAAGACTCTAAGCTAAAAGTTCAAAAAAATACAGTACCTGTCCTCTGGAAGCCAAAAGAGCCCCATGTCCCAACACTTTAGAGAGTTCAAAGCTGTCAATAAAAAATGTCAGATCAATAGCTGAAACAGAGCAAAAAATGGGCGTACGTAAGGGACCAAGAAAAACCTCTGGAATGAAGTGCTAGCACTTATTTTGGGGAGAGATGTTGGCCAAAAAACAACCTCTTCAACAGAACAGTTTATGCAAGCCTCCTTCATCTTTGTCTCAACAAGATTAAAGAGATCAGTCATAGATAAATGCTTGAAACATCCAGCAATTGCTCCAATGGCATGAGCCGCCGCAACTCTGGTATCCCAGTTTTTGCTATGAAGATATTGTGATACCTGAAAAATGCATTAAGCAATAATCAAACCAATTTGAATGCACAACCGCCATAATATGTCCCAAACTAAAAAACAATACTAAAATAAATCAATGCAGTAATACATACCTTACGTAGCAAAGAGCTTAAATCTTGAGGATGTAATTTTGCAATCTCCCCTATCTGGCGAGCTGTAGTGAATCGTGTGGCTTGTGTCGAGCCAGCTTAACAACGGTCAAGAAATACAAGCAGCCAGCATGAACATGAAAAGGTACACATTTTCACTCTACCTTATTTCAAGCTAATATTAACCTAACTCTAGATTAAGCTGCTTCTCTCATACCAAATCCAAATTGTGACATTCAAGTTCCAACCGTTAATTATGTCAATCTGCTGCATCAGGTAGTATCACCACTCTAAATCCATCTAAACTATATATATTAATGATTTTTCAACTAAACTCCCATATTGCATGATTAGGCATACATGCATGGCACCTAATCACTTTTTAAACAATTCAAAGGCAAGTCGGTTATGAAACCAAACTATAAACTTATTGCTAAAAACTCATCCGTTTTCCCACAAAATATGCATTTACAATATAATAATGATAATAACAACAATAAGCCTAGAAAAGAAAGATTGCAATAAAAAGATTCGAGTAAAGTCAGCAACCGTTGGAGGCGAGAAGATTGTTGCTGTGCCATATCTCTTAATAATTATACCACTCACAACATTTCTCATTCTACCAAAAACAATAATCTTTCACAATCCTGTCAAATGATTTCATTCCTCTCACCAACACACAATCCTACACCAACCAAAAATTATAAAAAAAATATACAAATCAACATCCAAACCTAAATAATAATAATAAATACATTCCAATCGAATTACACTAGCAATACACAGCATTATCCAATAACTATTAACAATTTCGTTATTATAACGATTGAATCGTTAGCAGTGATGGTAATATACAGAAATTAAGAGAAATTGAACGTACCTTAGGGTTTTTTCGTGAATGGAATTGAGAAACCTAATAATAATTAATAATAATAATAATATTAAGTGTGAAGCATTCGATTCAATTGACGGTTATCGGCGTGGTGACGTGGCGGATGTGTGTTACGGTGATGGTGTGTGTGTGTGTGTGTTGTACGGTGAAGATGAAGAACGAATGAGGGTTTCGGGTTATTATTATTATGATGATGATAACTGAGATCGGTTCTTGGATTGGAGATGATTTGTGGGTGATTACAGGCTGCAAGTCGATCGAGCAGGGAGAGGCGTGAGAGAGTGAGGCTGAGAAATGAAACCTGGAAATCCAATTCTCCGTTTTTTGTAGAGAAAAAAAATCAGAGAAATGGAAATGGTTTATTTCCATTTCTCACCTCTTTCTTTCATAAACAAACAAGAGAATTCTTTCCAATTCCATTTCTCATCCCTCAATTCCCTCTACCAAACACCCCCTAAGTGTCCAGTTTATGATTTTAATACAGATCATCAATATTTGATAATTAAAAACAATACCAACCAATCTTTGACCACCGTTGACCTTCACACCATATAATCTATGCATAACATTTCCAGAAGCCCAATCCAAAACGTGACAACCTACAATAGGAAGAAGAACAATTGTTAATCTTCCAGAATTTGAAATTCAGTACCCTCAAAAAAGAATATAGAGCAAAACAGCTTCAAGAATGAACAGATCGGTTTTTTGTTTTCGATAGCCTATTGCTGCAGTTTAAATATTTATTTAAGTTCAGTCTCGAGTTTCTTGGTTGGTCTCTGGTTCAGACATAACCAACCCAAAACCGACTACAACATGTATATTTAAAATCGAGGCCCAAACTGGTTGGTTTCTTGGGCCGAACCGAATGTTGTTATGCCATAACAGGCTAACAAGAACCATAACACCATAAACATTATAAAGTTAAAAGCACCATGTTTCACCTTTGAACCCATATGTATTTGAGCAACTTAACAGCAATACATCACCAGTTTATCACATCAATCCAAGAACGGATAAACATCATCCATTAGCAGTTGACAAGTCATCAGTTAAGCAAAATCTGATCTGAATACACCAGCAGCACAAGTAATAAACATGTTACACATTCGGTTCTTATTAAAAAATATTTTAAACTTGTGCCCTGCACCAGTTAAAATAAGAACATGTTCAATATTTGTTGACTTTCTAAGTCAAAATTATGTGTATTATTAAATAATTTATGCACCAGATTTATGTGTATTCATTATATTTTTTATGTTCTCAGGTAAATATTCGTATACAATAAAGTTACACATAATTAATAATATCAGTTTCAAATATAAAAAACAAGAGTAAGAGAGCTAAATGGTGGAAGGGTATTTTGGTCATATGGAATGTAATTAATAACACCGAGGAACTAGTACACAAAGAAAATACAAATTGAATATAAAGAAACAAACATAAACGAAAACGATAGAGAATTGAAATCATATGATGGAACAAATCTATCAACGGCTTATTGTTAAACTCTTAACGAACTTATTTTCCAAAGTTGCAACTTCACCCCCTTTAAGTTCTTCAAAATGTACATCTTTATTATTAACTTCGTTAAACAAGATGTTTAACATGGATTTAGCATAAGCATCATATTTAACAGCATGCTTGCTTAACATAACGAATATAAAACGTATTTAACGCCCTAGTTCGGTAAAAAGTCACATGACTAATGATTAAAAATTCTTTGTCCAAATCTAAATTTTAATTTCTATTGGCCAGAGTTGACTTCTTTTTGTCAATTTTGACCAATAAGTCAAAAGTTGGTTAAATGGGCTATGCTTGAGAAATGAGGTGTCATGGGTTTATCGAAATGGTAAAACGAGAAAGGGGAATTAGATAAGCCCGGATAAAAGTGACTCCTAACTAGAACACTTAATGATATTTATAGTTCCAATTGTCCATAAACCACTGTTTATTTATAGCCACGAGTTTAAAGTTTATTTTTAAGGTCAAATGACTTAAATAATTTCAAAGTGACCCCTAACTAGAACACTTAATGATATTTATAGCCAAGGTATCAGGTATGACCGAACCGAATCGAAACCAAGAAAGGCAGTAAAATTGGCTGCCGGTTGGTTCAGGATCGAGACCAATAATTAGCTGCACATTACCGGGTTGATATAATGTCTAGGCGAGTCAGTTTTTGTATGAAATTAAACATGCTAATCATTTGTTTGCGGATAAATTACCTATAGTTACGTGTGATGTTACCTATACAGTCATAATGATGCTGAATTGCAGATAACAGTGCAAGTAAGTGCAATTTTACAAATTGATTTGATCATATTAGGGCACTGCTTATTGCTGCAGAGCTAATGTGAAAGTTCTTATGCTTCACCTTGCAGGCAAAGAATAATTTTACTATTGCATATTCAGAAATATTACTGTGAACATTTTAGAAATAAATATAATTGAAGCAATAATGTAACTTTTATCATATGTTTTTTGAGTCTTGAAAGATGAGGTGGAAAGTATGAAGATGAAAAAGAAACTGGCAAAGTTTGAGTTTTTAGTCAAGTTTGACTTTTGAGTCAAAGTTGGCTCTTTTATGGTCAAACCTGAATTTTTAAAATTTTTGACTATTTATTTAATCATGCTAGACTTTTTAAATCAAATTTGACCAATTTCGAATCAGCTTTGACATTTGTATTTTTCATTACCATTCTAGCCCGGAAATAGAGGTGGCAGCACCATGCTCTTAGGCCTGCTATTTACTTGGTACAAGATACTGCAGCTGGGAAAAGTTTGAAATTCATGTTTTGGTTGAATTTTTCTTTTTACTAAAAGTAACTGAGTAGCACTAATCCTCATATTCACCAAAGTGAAGCCTTTGCATTAATGGAAGACGAAGTATCTAAAAGATCGTGGTAGTTCAGAACCCTTTGAAAGGTTTTTGACAAAAGGGGTATTTTGGTCATTATGGAACAAATGGAAAAGAGAAGAAAACTGGTCAAAACTGGCACTCCTATTTGGTTTGACTCTTTTGGTGTCAACTTTGACTTATGGAGGAACTATGAAAGTCAACGGAATGTGTATATCAAGATTTGGAAATCTATTTGTCAAGAAATTGTTATGACCATAAAGGGTATTCTAGTCTTTCTGGAAAAAAATGAAGTTGCGAATTCTTTGTGCAAATCTGAAATTTTAATCAAACTCGAATTTCTATTGGCCAGAGTTGACTTTTGGAGAAGGTGGACTTTTTTGGTCACTTTTGACCAGTAAGTCAAAAGTTGGTTGAACAATAGCTGGAAGTCTGGAACTGTATCTTGATGGTGAATAGTATCGTTAACTGGGCTATGCATGGGTTTATCAAAATGGTAAAACGGAAAGGGGAATTAGATCAGCCCGGATACGGACCCAATTGATCAGGAATCGTGGGTTGAATGACGCTCGAAGGAAATATAGTGAGCCCTAATTAAAGATCGTTTGTAGTCAAAGTCAATCAAACTTGCAATGTTTGACTAATGAAAGTCAACTAATTCTAATGTAAACATTATTATACATTAAGTTGTCTGCTCAAACGAAAAAGAAAACATAGTGCTTCGTCCATCTATACAAAACGTATATCAACTTACAAGAAGATTCATTAATACTAATGTTCAACAAAAATTATATAACAGAAAAGTTTTGCAAGACGTAGACCTATTTGCTCTTAGTATACGAGCAAGTACCCTCTTCATTTCCATGGACTGTCCACTATTTCATTGCATTGGTGTAGATAACAGCTCCTAGAACATAAAAGAAAAACATTGACGGACAAGTGATTATAGGCTTATAGCAAAGTAATTTGAAGGTTAAGTCATTTAAGTTATTCATACAGTTATTCTTTTAGTTTAGTTAGAATAAGAGAAACAAATATCTTCCAGAAATGTTTAAACAAGCACAAGCTAGAAATAAGTAATAATATAATGTTTGTAATTGTATTAAATTCAAAGACAATCACAGCAGTTTGACTTTCCATACTGACCAAACCGTGTTCACAAGTTTAAATATAACAGAAAGTTATGTATAAAAGGATGGTTTCATATTAAGGGTTCATCAATTGACAGTTGACCTTTGGTCAACCTTTGGATTCTTGAACATAGACGCTCGTGATCTGTGATCAGTTCAGCAATATCAGAAGCAGCCATTATTAATTGAAGGTATGCTTGACAGATCTAGTGAAATATATGTTTTTCTGAAGAGTACGTCTTTGATCAGATGATTGCAAAAAGAGTAGCAATGTTTAAACAGAAGAATACATAGTAAACTAATGTCAGCAAGGATAAGGAGACCTGTTAAAAGTCAATATAATGTCAACATATTGTACTTTTACTAACTTTTACATTATTAATTGAAGGTATGCTTGGCTGAGGATTTCTAAATTGATTTCTAAACATGATTGTTTCTAAATTGATTGTTTGGCTGAGAAAATTTTTTTGATAATAACCATAAAGGGTATTCTGGTCTTTCTGGAAAAAAGTGAAGTTGCAAAAACAAAAAAAATAGAGCTCAGAGGACCTTATGGTATTTAACAAAATGGATATGGGCTAATCACCGGATGCCTTTGTACTCGTTTATGTGGGCCGAGAATAAGCAGTATTCGATCACAGGCCCTGGAATATACATTGGAAATTTGGAATTACAATTCTATGTGGGCCAAGAGTGTTAGTACATATTTTGGTTGAGTCAGGATTGATTCATGGCATTTTGACACGAGCGGGCCTCTATTTTGGTTATTATGGATTTTAGAGTTGTGATTTTGATTTGTAATAAAAATAGTCATAAAACGTATGTCATTAGGTTTGGTTCCTTCCAATATCTTTTTTAGTTTCTTTTTGTTGTTGGCGGTTATAGGCGCCTTATCAAAAAAAAAATAAATAAATAATTAAACTTTCGGGTTACTTGATTTAATCGAATTGACTTATTAATGGATTAATGAATTATTTCAGAGCACCCGCTGAAGCTTCTTGTAGATGCACTGATGCAGTAAGTGGTTGTTTTATTATCTGCTGTTTCCAATGTGTTATATTATTTAACAAGTGTTTGTATTTCAGGCGCATTTCGTCCTAAAAGAACTCGTGAGGAAGTCAATTTGAGAAACCGAGGTCAAACTCTTTCACTAAATTATAACAAAAACAGGATTTAAGGCGGTTTCCTACTCTGCAAACCGTCTCCCTGCTGCCGCAGGTGAAGCATTGGAAAAGTTTCGTGAAGAGAGTAAAAAGACAGTTGTTAGACTAGTAAACATGGAGTCTTCATATCTGACCGTCAATTTTTTCCGGAACTTACAAAATGGGGCTCACTCCTTGACATGGAGACTGCAGAAGCCCACCTGGTCCAGACCCATTATTTGACCGATATGCAGAAGCATATTTCAGAAGGATCAGGTCAAACGTGTCATTGTATATTGGTATGGTATCGGATACACAGAGAAGCATGATTCCCAAAGTGGTTGTTTATTGTCAAGTTAGCGTGGGTAAGCAAAATCTATTGAGTTACTTAACGCAGGAAGTCAATCAAACTTGCAATGTTTGACTAATGAAAGTCAACTAATTCTAATGTGTAAAACTTTATAAGAAAACATTATTATACATTAAGTTGTCTATTCACATGTAAAAGAAAACATAGCGCTTCGTTCATTTATCCAAAACATACATCAACTTACAAGAAGATTCATTAATACTAATGTTCAACAAAAATTATAGAACAAAAAAGTTTTGAAAGCTGTAGACCTGTTGTCTCTTAGCATATGAGCAAGCACCTTTTCATTTCCGTGGACTGTCCACTGTTTCTTTGCATTGGTGTACTTAATAGATCCTACAACATAACAGAAAAACATAGACGCTTAAAATATATAATCTCAAGATCATTGTCAAGTCATTTAAGTTATTCATCCAGTTATATATTTAGTTGAGTTAGAATAAGAGAAACAAATATCCTCCAAAAATGTTTAAGCATGAGCAAGCTAGAAATAAGTATAATGTAATGTTTGTAATTAGATTAAATTCAAAGAAAATCACAGTAGTTTGACTTTCCATAATAGTCAAACTGTGTTCACTAGTTTAAATATAACAGATATGTTATGTATAAAAGGATGGCTTAACATTAAGGGTTCATCAATTGACAGTTGACCTTTGGTCAACCTTTGAATTCTTGAACGTAGACGCAGGTGATCTGTGATCAGTTCAGATACATCAGAAGCACAAGTAACATGTTACAAATTCAGATCGATTGCATAAATATTTACAAAAATGCCCCTGATGCCAGTTAAAAATAAGAAAATTAAAATAACTTTGAACAATTAGTACTTGTATCCAAAAAAATCGATCCAAAAATGAAAAAAACCGAAAAGACCAACCAAAATAACCGAACCGAATCATAAATCGACGGTTAGACCGAACTCTTGATTCGTTTTGGTTTTGCATGTAACTAAAACTGAAAAAACGGAACGGGACCAAACCAAACTAATAGATTTATTTTAAAATTTAAATAATTTATAATAGTTTAATATATAGTTAACCCAAATGTTTTAGCTCAAATATACAATAATCAGTTAGTTATTAACTAACAAAAAAACTTAGGCCCAAATTCATTATTTCTAGCTAACCAGAAAAAGTAAAACTGAATCGAACCCAAACCAATAACCGAAAAACCTAAACCGGTCGATTTTCAAAAACTCAAAAACCGACACTTTGGTTTTTGTCCAGTTTTAGTCCAAAACCGAACCGAACTGAACCAACCCAAGCACACCCCTGGAACTATCCAATGTGCTAATTCAATACAAGATGACTGTCAAAGTCAAAATTCTGATGTATAATGTTTTCACTACCTTTATTTGTATTTATCCAATTATTTACATTAAAGTTATCCATAATCATTTCAATTTCAAATATTGAAAACAAAATAGGGCTAGAGTACTTGTATCCAATAGGGGTGTGCATGAATCCAAAAAAATCTATCCAAAAAAGGAAAAAAATGGAAAGACCAAACCCGAATAACCAAAATGAAGCAAGCTAAGACGGTTTGGTTTTATGTTTTCTTAAAAAACCAAACTCTCGATTTGGTTTCTGTGTTTGCATGTAGTTAAAACCGAAAAAACGGATCCGAACCAAACTAATAGATAGTTAACCCAAAATTTAATGATTTATAATAGTTTAATATTAGTTAACCCAAAAGTTTTGTCCCAGATGTATAATAATCAATTAACTAACAAAAAACTTAGGCCAAAATTCATTATTTTTTGGCTAACGCGAAAAAACTAAAACCGGACCGAACCCAAACCACTGACTGAAAAACTGAAACCAATTGGTTTTCAAAAACTCAAAAACCGATACTTCGGTTTTTGGTTCTGTTTTAGCCCAAAACCGAACCGACCTATGCACTCCCCTAGTATCCAAATTCCAACGTGTTAATTTCAATATAAGATAACAGGCAAAGTCAAAATTCTGTTAAATAATGTTTACACTAGTTTTATTTCAAATATCAAACACAAAGTTAACTAGCTGAAAGAGAGAGAGAGTACCTTTTAATCGAAGTGTAACTTCATCTTCAAAATCAGATTTTCAGATGGTTCATCTGAAGATTTTCAAACTTTTCAACAAATAAATGCTTTGTGGAAGATGAGTTATGCATGTATCCCTATAATTTAATAATTGTAAACATCCTAAATTACCCAGTTCCTCAGGCAATTTCTCAATATTCTCACATTCTTCAAGATTCAACAACCTGAGACGTTTCAACTTACAGATGCTGCTTGGAATTTCTCTTAAATTAGAGCAAAAGCGTAGATCCAATACCTCCAAAGATTCCAATTCACCAACATCCTCAGGTAATTTCAGACGTTTCAACATACAAATGCTATTAGGGAGATGTTTAACTTTTGTATAACTTAAATGTAGGTATTCTAAACATTCCAATTGGCCAAGTTCCTCTGGCAATTCCTCTATTCCACTGGCGTCAAGGTTAAGAGCTGTCAAATGTTGTAGACTACAAATGCTTCCTGGAAGTCTCTTAAGTTTGCTGCAATAAATGAGACGTAGAGAGACAAGGTTATGAAGATCTCCAATTGATGAGGGTATTTCTGATATTAAGTAATTAAATGAAAGACCCAGCACTCGCAAACTATTGCTGGAGTGCCCTGTGACTATACAACCCGGGAATTCCCTCAGACCTAATCCACTTATATTTAGAACCTCAAGTGATTCCAACTCCTCGATAAAAGATACAGACTTCAAACTGCTGCAGCCGTCTAAGTTTAAGTAGACAAGGCTTTTTAGGCATCCCCCGTCCACGTCAACTTTTACCAAATCCCGACAACATTCAAGATTTAACCTCTCGAGTTTGGGAGTCAGCCCAAGGTCAAGGCTCCTCACCTTTGATTCACTCAAGTCAAGGAATTTGAGCTTCTTCATAACCTATCACAAGATGAAAAGAGAACAAAATAAGGTAAATGTAAGTTGTTAGCTAATAGATATACCATTAAATAACAACCAATCAACCATATTACCTTTCCTCCTTCCCAAAGCTGTACGATATTGCTTCTACGCATTTCAAGTGCAACAAGATTATTTGCTTCAAACGTTTTGGGTAAACACCAGTGGGGGTACCTAAACCAATACAGATATCGTAACGAATCTGGAAAGTGTAGGCAAGCTTCGTCAATAGCAGAACTATCCTTGAACCGCCTGTTGTTCACAATAAGGCAAGTAAGTTTTTTCATGTTTCCAAGACCTTCCAAAAAAATACCAGGAGTGATTCTTAGATCTATACATCTTGTTCGTTTACGAACCTGCAATTCAAGAAAAATCATAAATGTTGAGTTATAACGGATGAAAATTTTACGAGTTTCGTCTCCACCTTACAAATAAATTGGACTCCTACCGAATTATCACCCAAAATATCTTCAATTTCCTTCTGAACCCATAATCGACTACGCTTGTGGGGCTTGTCCAAATGTTCACGACCTGCAATATTCTTGCCCATTTCTTCTATATGATCATGCATGTCTATGATTATATCCTTATAGCGTTTTAAAGTTACAATTAGAGATTTTTGCTCAAGAACTCTTAAACCATATTCAGTATAAAGTCCGCAACTTTCAAGCATACGAATGGCATCTTCTTTCTGCCACCCTCGAAGGAAGCATGCTACATTCAGGAACAATTCCTTGTGTTCATCCTCAAGGCTTTCATAACTTAATTCCAATTTTTTAAGAGTTTCCTTCAATGGAATTGTTTTAAGTCTTTCTAGTGTATGTCTCCATTGCCTTTCATCTTTACCGCATAATTTTGAACCCAATACTTTAATTGTCAATGGAAGACCAGCAGCATACCTTACAACTTCATGTGAATGCTTTTCATACCCTTGAGTTGGAATTTCTTTCCCAAATGCATGCCTACTGAAAAGGCGAATTGCTTCTTCATCCGTTAAAAGACTGGCATCGTGTATCCATTTCACGTTATGTTCTTCGAGCACCTCTCCATCTCTAGTTGTAATTATAACTCTACTTCCTGGCTTGAACCAAGTAGGATCTCCGGCTAACGTCTCAAGCTGTTCTTTACAGTCCACATCGTCAAGAACAACAATAACTTTCTTGCTAGACAACCTATTTTTCATTAAGTTTTTCCCTACTTGGATACCACTTACACTAATGCCTGTATTCTTTAATACATCTCTAAGGATTTGTTCTTGCAACTTCTCCAAGCCTAACTGTGAAGCTTTTTCCCTCACATTCTCAACAAAGCTTTTACCTTCAAAATCAGTGGATATTTTATCAAAAATAGCTCGGGATAAAGTTGTTTTCCCTGCACCTCCCATGCCCTTAATCCCTACCATGCGAACATCCTCCAAACCAATCTCTAAATACTGGTCAAGATCTTGCACCCTTTGTTCCATGCCTATCAACTTTTCATCGACGTTCATATCAATGGAACGTAACTCGAGCGAAATCCAATCAATAATTAAGTCAATGACTTTAGCTTCATACCTATAGAACATAAAAGAAGATTCAATTAGCTTGATCAAGAACCCACATGAATAATTATTTTTCACGTCTATACGCACTAAGCATGCCAATTTGACCCTATAACCAATAAACTCATGACTTGGGTTAAAAATAGTAACTTTGGGTTCATTTGGGTCTACTCAAATTATACAAGGGGATAGAACGAGCAGCTCATAAAACATTAAATGGGC
Organism: Bidens hawaiensis; assembly: GCF_021521415.1. Classification (NCBI taxonomy): domain Eukaryota; kingdom Viridiplantae; phylum Streptophyta; class Magnoliopsida; order Asterales; family Asteraceae; genus Bidens; species Bidens hawaiensis. The sequence goes on from NW_027494639.1 coordinate 200,079, forward strand.
CCGGGTGAGCAACCACTGCCGTCTGCATCACCACCCTAACCGGCACCGTCGCATACAACCCATTTACCCCACCATTCTTGTCGTTGCCTTCTCCATCACCACTACCGGCACCACTGTTGCGGTCATGACTATGGTCACTGTCGGTAATACCGTTGTTGCCACCTCTCCATCGCTCGTTTTCATTAAAACCAGCTATGACCAGACCCAGCAAGTCCGTTTGTGTGGCATAATACACACAGATTTAAAACATATTTCAGGTTTAAATATACATCTTTCAACGAGACTCAAATTTACTTCATGATTTGGCAATAGAGTATAGAACATGAGTATAGATATAATGAAGAATTACCCATTAGCAGTGTTCCTCACATCCAAACCAGACAAATTGGCTGCTTCTTTAAGAGCCTCTCTCCATTTTTCAACCTCTGACTTATTGTTATTTTTATGTTTTGCCAAGGCTTTTCCGACTGATCTAGTTTGTTTTCGGACATCAGAGGGATCCACATCGTAGAACACGGGGTAAGCAATATGCCCGCCAGTCTTACGGCACTCCATGATCTTCAGAAGCTCGTTTAAGCACCATGATGAAGATGCGTAGCGCTTGGAAAACACAATAATATAGAATCTGGAATCTTCAATGGCTTGTAAGAGCTCTTCACTGATCTCTTTTCCTCTCTCAAGTCTCTCATTATCCTTGAATGTGTAAATGCCTTGTCGATCAAGTGCAGCGTAAAGATGATCAACAAAGGTCTTGCGTGTGTCTACACCACAGAAGCTCAGAAATACGTTATACTTGTAGCTCTTGTTGTTGGCACATGAACTTGAAGAAGCCATTAAAGTTATGTTTGAAGTGCAGAATGCATATTTAGACAAGGCTGGGCAAGATGTAAAGTTGTGAGCCACACACAAAGAGTTATTAAAGTTAATATAATGTATATTAATATTTAATACAAACAATGAATAATCCAATTAAGTAATGAAACTAAGATTAATTTCCTGGAAAGCCACGGGCAACAACTTGGATTATAATTTATAAATGGGCCATGTCCCTTAACTTATTATTCAGTTTACATTTTAAAATCATATTAATAATGATGGGTATCGTTAGCGTTATTCTGGTCAGACCAAATTTTTAGTTTTTAGAGATCAGAAGTGGAGCACCAAGATTATAATATCACAAGTGCATAAAGAAAAAGTGCAGGTGGTTGGTCAAATAAATTCCTAGGAACCACACGTAACAACTTCGACATGGCCCTATTCTTTATTTTGGATTTACTGATCGAAAAGTCAAGTCTTCTTTATAATATTATTATTACATTTAACTAATGGTGGGTGTGGGTATCGTTTGATTCATGAGTTGGACTTTGGAGTTTTGTAATAATGGTAGGTAAGGTTTGATTATTTTTTGTAGTTTTTGTAATGACATATTATTATATTAGTGGTGGATATTGTTTAATTTATGTCTTGTAATAGGCGTCTTGTTGTGTACCGGATCTATTTATTTTATATACCGGATCTATTTTTTATTTTATATACGGATATACCGGATCTATTTATTTTATACACCGTGTACGTGCTTAGGAAAATCAGACGTAATTTCATCCCATCCTGACTTTATTTTTAAACAACCAACGAATCTTTCAAATTTGGCTACCTGCTAATTTCGTCACATTGGGATACACTCAACTTTCGATTCGGAGAAACCCTCACCTAAGGCCAACGCACATAAACATTAGCTCGAAGGCACGACAACGCAGTGAGATAAAACTCGTTCAGTTCAATGATCGAACTAGTGACGACACCTACTCGTCTGGTCTTCATCATCACCTGGTGCCGCTGAAACAAAAGAATTAGGGACAGAAATCGAACCTCGGTCACATAAAACACATGCAAATTCTCTCCCTTACTACTCCACCACCAAGGTCATTGGCAAATATACAGATCAAATGTACATGTATAGAAAAATATAATAAAACGTAATTTCATATATAATTAAGCCGTCTCATAGCACACCAAGAGACTATACATCCTTAAATCTCAAACTTATTATTACTCAATTAAAAAATGTTCTTAATTTGTTCAACGCGATCCATTATCATCTAATATATACAGGCTTTATTTTAAGTGTAAATTTATAAAATAAAATGAGTAATTGGGCAATGGACAGGTAATACGTGATTTAAAGTTGTATTGCTTTCTTAAAAATGTTTGTAATTCGTAGATATAATTATTGAAAAAACAATATTTGTAAAATGTCTATTAATTTTAAAACTAAAAAAAATTATATCCAATATACATATTCTAATCTAGTGGCTTATAAAGAAATATTGGGCTAGTAGTGGTAGAAACAGGCCGGCAAAAAATTAACGTGGAAGCGACTTCCTCCGTGACTTAGTTTCGTTAGTTTAAAGTATTAGATTATTAATTAACTAATTTAATTAATTTTTTTAAATGGCGTTTTGTGTTAGAAGATCTAGTTCGAGAGCCGGTTGGTCCCAAAAGTAGAGCCGGTTAGATAAGCATGTTGGTTTCGTTCACATAAACAAAATGTCTTTTTTAAGAAATCGGCAATTTTTACAAATGAGTAGCAATTGCATAACAAGAAACCTTATATCAATGTTGAAGGATTAGGGATAAACTTGAGAAAACTTATTAATTTTTCTAGAAAAAAACCATATATTGAACTATCTGTAATTTAAATTGTATGCCAGTATGTGTTCCTACCAAAACCCACACCATGGGTCGGAATCCAGGCAGCTGTGTGATGCCGAGTGTTAACCCGCTTGGCCACTTGTGATGTTCTTGATGACGTATGGAGTTGCTCTTCGTGTTCCCCATCTTGCCCTGGATTTACAATTTTGGGTCATCATAATCCTTGATAACGAGCGATGACCCTACGTCTAGTAGCATTTCTTCAGGGTCAACATACCAAGAGCTCCATTGACCGCTTTAAATCAAGAAAAAAAAAATCCTAGGCAACACACATTAAATTGCACATGAAAACGCATGCCACACGTATTGAAACAGTTTGCTATTTTGAGAGATGATTGACTTGAGTTAAAACCTCAAAACACAAATGTGTGATTTGGGGAAGCTTTAAGTGCATTTAGAGCCCCGAGGTTAAGGTTTTGGTCTTGCACATTCTTGATTAGCACAATATCTTCTACCCATTTGCATACATTGTTCAACCCGCTTATAGGTTCCAATTTGTTTATTTATACACAAGAGTTAAAAGTTGAATTATAAGGTCAAAATTGACTTGAATGATTTCAAATCTCTGCTAAATTAAACATTTTCATGATATTTGATGTAACTAGAACTAGGGATGTGCATCAGGCTGAAACCTGACCCGACTCACCCAAACCCGAGTTTTCCATAAAATGTCCAAGGCCCGAACCATCGAAGGATGGATTGGTCTGGGTTTTGCCAGGTCGGGCATTTGTATATTAGATTAGCTGGACCTTGACCCCTATCCGCAAGTATCCAGTTTATGATTTTAATACAGATCACCAATATTTGAACATTAAAAACAATACCAACCAATCTTTGACCACCGTTGACTTTCACACCATACAAGCTACGCCTAGAATTTCCAGCAGCCCAATTCAATAGGAAGAGCAATTGTTAATCTCCGATCTGTCGTCTTCCAACATTCGAAATTCCAGTACCACCAAAAAAGAAGAATATAGAGCAGAACAGCTTCAAGAATGAACAAATCGGTCTTTTGTTTTCTGTAGCCTATCGCTGCGGTTTATATATTTATTTAAGGTCATTCTCGGGTTTCACGGTTGGTCTTTGGTTCGGACACAACCAACCCAAAACCAATTACAACAATATATATTTAAAACCGAGGCCCAAACTGCATAACTGTTTGTCTGGTCGGTTTCTTGGGCCTAACCGAATATTGTTCACTCCTAACAGGCTAACAAAAACCATGATACCATAAAAATTATAAATTTAAAAGTATCATGTTTCACCTCTGTACCCATATGTGTTTGAGCAACTCAACAGCAATACATCACCGGTTTATCACATCAATCCAAAGAATGGATCAACATCATCACTAGCAGTTGATAAGTCATCAGTTAAGCAAAATCGGATCAGAATACACCAAAAGCACAGGTAATTAACGCGTTACAAATTCGGTTCTGTTTAAAAAAATCTTTTGAACTTGTGCCTTGCACCAGTTAAAATAAGAACATATAGATAATGTGTTCATTTTCAGTATTTATTGACTTTCAAAGTCAAAATTTTGTGTATTATTAAATAATTTTTGCACCAGCTTTATGTGTATTCATAATATCTCTTTATGTTCTCATGTAATCATCCATGTTACATGTACAATAAAGTTACACGTAATATAAAAAACAAGAGTAAGACAGCTAAAAAGTGGAAGGGTTTTTTGGTCATACTGAATTTGATTAATAACACCGAAAAACTAATAAACAAAGAAAACCCAAATTGAGCTAGGGCTAACACTAGTTTAATGATTATGAATCGAAAGAAACAAACAGAAACAAAACGATACAGGATTGAAATCAAACTGAACGGACAAATCTATGGCTAATTATAAGCCCGAATATAACGAACTTATTCTCCATAGTTGCAAGTTCACCCCTTGAAGTTCTTCAATTGCTCTTAAAACAACTTTGAAGAATTTACCAACCAGCCACTGAATTTTATTAACTACGTTAAACAAGATGTTTAACACGGAGTTAACTTTGCATCATATCCAAAAACTACATAATGTTAGGCCCCGTTTTGTATAGTTAGTCTTTTGTATTGATTCAGTTATGTATTTGGGCCGATAAGTCATTTTGTACATTGTTGGGCCACGGTTCATTGTAAAGAAGCCCATTGGGTATTAGAAGTGCTTTACTTCTCATGCATGCTTCCCTATAAATAGGAAGCATGCCATGAGAAGCAAAGGGTTGTTGAAGTTTGATATACATATAGAAAACCATTTGAAAAAAAAGTACGTTCATGACATTGTTCAGAAATTTGGATTCAAGGACTCAACAGCTTTCATGACACAATCTCTACTCGTCCTGTTCTCGCTCCTGATCCATCAGGAAAACCAGTCGATCAACACCTTTATAGGTCAATGATTGGTTCCCTGATGTATCTCACTACAAGCAGACCGGACATCATGTTTTGTTTGTCAATGTGCCAGATATCAGTAAGACCCAAGAGAATCCCACATGACTGCTGTCAAGCGTATCTTCAGATATTTGAAAGGGAGACCACGTTTGGGTCTTTGGTATCCAAAAGATTCTTCCTTGGAACTTCTGCTTACACCGATAGTGATTATGGGGGATGCAACTTGGACAGAAAATCCACATCTGGTGGATGTCAATTCCTGGGAGATCGGTTGATCTCATGGCAGTGCAAGAAACAAGTCACTGTGTCTACATCCACAGCCGAAGCCGAGTACATCGCCGCATCCAGCTGCTGCTCTCAAGTGATATGGATCCAGCATCAGTTGCTGGATTACGGTTTGAATTTCTATGGATCAACGATCAAATGTGATAATGAGGCGGCCGTTGCTATTGTCAAAAACCCGGTCCAGCACTCAAAGACTAAGAACATTGACATCCGGATACATTTTATTCGTGATTGTTATGATCGCAAGCTTGTCGACATAAAACGGGTCCATACTGATTTTAACTTTGCAGATCTCTTTACAAAAGCTTTCTGTCGTGCCCGATTTTTGTTTCTCATTGAGTCATTGGGCATGATTTCCTTTCAGTAAATTTTTATCGTCTATCTTTTAGTTTAAAACTGTAAATATTTTTCAAATATGTCTCACTTTTAGAGGGAGAAAATGAGTCAACCTTAACTCACCAAAAAGATTTTAAATTTCCTTTCAGTAAAACAAAAACAAGTCAAGTGTTTTTGTACAGTGTACAATAAGTCAAGGGAGAAAATGCGCGATAATATGGTATTATCCGACCTGATTATTATGGCCTGAACTTCTGCCTTATTTTAATCTTTCTAGATCCAGTCAAGTGTGCAAAGCACAAAGTGTCATGTGTACAGTGTACAATAAGTCAAGTTTGTTAATAAGTGTATTGTGATCAACTAAGAAAGGTCTAAGTCAAGTTGAGGTGATATGTTAACACAAAGTAGGCCTGAGATATGATGGAATCAGTAACATGTCCAATTAAGCGGGACCACATAATCACCGTCTCTAATTGTACTTTTAACGTATCATTTCTGGCATCAAAACACTTGTCAAGTTAAAAAGGAGGACAAGATCTACAGTCAATGATGAACTTGTGTCACAATAATTTCAAAATGGAAACGCGATCTAGGGCTTTGCAAATCAATATGATTCCATATCATGACCATTCTTTGAAAATTAACCAAAGAAAATACTATGTAAATTAATTTAATATTATTGTTTTTAACTTTAAAATTGTTTTAAATTTTATTTATTTTATTTTATCTTATCCTTAATTTTAATTTTATTTTTGATTTTATTTTAGTGTCTTCTTTTATTATGTTTTGTTTTGACAACAGAGATCGATCGTGCAAATGTTAACAATTATGGACCAACAAAAGAAAATATTATAAACAATCAAGTGCTCGGACTCGGTGGGTAAATGTTTTTCGGGTTTGAAAATGCAAACATTTTTAAAGAATGAGGACTGAGAGTGTATTTTCGGTGAATACTCACGATGTTTTGACCTTATCACGAGATAGGCTGACCCTATATATAAGAGAAACCTAAAATATCTTTCACTATTCACCAAACACTTTTGAGTTTTTACTCTCTTCTCTCTCTCATCTTCAATCTCTTAAACCCTAATCTTCATCCACTTTTCAAAGAATCCAGCCCTCATAATCACAAACATGCCGTTGAATCCAGAATATCCACCTTCGGTATAACATCAAAACACCATAAATCATTTCATCTTCATGTTTTCTGGGTTCTCGTGGATCGAGACGACGGTTCAGATGAGCCGTCGGCTTGATTCATGACTGATCTTCATATGAAATTGGTTCATATGTTATGAATAGTCTGTTTTTGGAATTATTGATCTTGGGTATCATCTTTAAGTGTTAGAATTAGGGTTGTTTGTATAAAGTTTGTAGATTTAAGTTTCAGTTCATATGTTCTAAGGACAAACTGACCTAGTAATCAAAGGAGTTTCAAGTTCAAACTTTCTAGAAACCTAATTCGCATATAGGCGATCTTGAGTAAAGAAAGGAATGGATAAAAAGGGGCTAAGTACAGGTCTTCGCATGAAAGGGTCTTACGCTTCGCTTGACCATGCGAAGCGAAACACCTTCCTGTTTCGCTTCGCTTGACCCCATGCGAAGCGAAACAATGTCTCATGCAAAAAACCCATACTTAGCAAATTTTTTTGCCACTGATATGTTTTTACTCAAACACACTGTTTGGTCTAGTGGACTGTTTTGAACTTGATCTTTGTACAGTATGATCTAATTGACTTATAAATTAACTTTTTAACTCATTTAATCTAAATTATACAGTATAAAATCTAATCTATCTAATATGTGAATTGTTAATGTCTATGTACATATCTTGTTTGTTTTGTTTTGTCTTAATGATGATTCTCATGATCTTTTGATTTTCAATTTCAGGGTCATAATAACTTTTGTGCTCTCGAGTGGCCTAAGGCAAAGGCTGATAAGGTGTTCACTCCTATGGTAAAGGGGCTCAGGCAATCTCCCCTTGCCTATGCCATCACTGCAGATCCAGCCATTTACTACAAGTGGGTCTTAGATTTTTGGGCATTTGCCAGGAGGATTGCTGAAGATTCTATGTCCTTCACCATGACGGTTGCAAGACAGGAATTAACCATCACCGAAGATGACATTAGAAGGGTGTTAAAGATTGATGACCAGCCCGATTACAAGTATGAAAGAGGAAACAAAAAGATGCTGGAAGGTTTCGTTGCTCAGATGGGGTATGACACGAAATGGAAGAGCTTAGAGAAGAGCCATCTGTCACCATACTGGAGATTTCTCTTCCACGTTATTGCTCATTGTTTCACAGACATTCGAGGTGGTTTTGACAGCATGAGTACGGACTGGGTTCGGGTTATGTCCGCATTGACCAACAAGGAGAAGTTCAATTACTCAAGACGAATATTTTTGTGCATGCTCGCGAACATCAAGAGTGGGGCCACATGGTTGATGTACCCGAGATTCGTGCAGATGTTATTAGATGATATGATCCCAGACGTTCAAAGGCCGGGATTCAAGAAGGCAAAGGACAAGAAGTCACACCCCGAGCCATTTCATGTTCACGAGATTAAGGTATCAGTTTTTGGTGTGTTATTGAGCACCAAGGGTAGTGGTCATCAGTATACGGGACCACAACCTGGCCCAAGTTTGGTTTGTTTGAAGAGACAGAGCCTACTAGGGAAGGGGCGTCTGGTGAAGGTGAAGGTGATGAAGAACCCGTAGCTGGAGGTGATCAAGATTCATCTGATGAGCCGGCCGAAGATCGAACAAAGGCCAAACATGATTTGAAAAGAAAGGTGGCAGAAAAGGGCAAAATGTTAGAACTTCAGGAGGAGGAAGAAGACTAGCGGCCCCTAAAGCGTTTGAGGAGACATGGAGACTCCCAGAAGTCAACCAAGTCTCATGTCAAGTCTCCCTCACAGGACAAGCCCTCAGACCAACCAAAAATAACCAAAGAAGCCCTGGCCCAAGCCCTCAAAACCCTAGATATGACTAAAATACAAATCCCTGCCCACAAACCAACAAAAACTAGAAAGAAAACCAAAGCTAAGAAAACCAAGACCTTACTTCATGACTCACCTGAATCCTCACCTAAACCCTCACCCACAGACCAACCAATTTCAACATTCCTACCCCAAATACCTTCCTTGCCACACTCACCACCACAACAACAAACTCAACCTGAACCAACTCAAGCCTCAACACCACTTGCACAACCAACCTCATCCATATTCACTTCTTCAGTCTTTAGCTCCCCAATACAAACAACAAGCCTATGGAGCAAAACCATCCTTACTTCCCCAACCCAAACCGTCACACCAACTACAATACAACCAACGCCACCCACCACTACAACTCCACAAATCCTTACTCTAGCCATCACCCTACCTTTACCAACTACCTCACCACCCATAACAACCACCACCCCACCATCCACCATTATCTCACCCAAACCAATCTCCCGAGGGATGTCTTTGACACCTCCGGTGTACGTTGATCCTATCCTCGATAGGATCGTCGCCCTGGAGGAATCAAACACCAAAAGGGCGGAACGAGAGATTGCACTCCTAAAGCTCATTAAAGATATGAAGCAAAAGGCTCTCGAGGATGAAAAGGAAAAGGCGGATCTGAGGGAAAGGATCTGGGTGTTGGAAGAACAGAAGGCAGCAGGTGATGAAATTGCTGAAAATCAACGATTATTGACCAACACCTTCCACACCCGAATCCAGAATCTACAAACGTTGATGAATCATGAGGCCTCTGAGAACGCTAATCTGAGAGCCGATCACACTAGACTTGGAGATAGATTGGCCACACTTGAAAGAAACTTACCAAGTGCTAGTGCTCTCAGATCAAGCGTAAACGAGAAGATTGAAGATGCTACGAGAAGGTGGGATGTTGAAAAGGAAGCTACAAACTCAAGAGTTGCTGATTTGGAAAATCAACTTGCTTCCTCCACCTCTCTCGATACGCTCAGAGCAGACATGGAGGCCATTAAAGAAAGAATCAAGGAACAAGACAGTCTGAATGAGCTACAGCTCAAGACAAATGAAGAGATGGTGAGCAAGTACCAGGCGGCCTCATACCTCATGGGCATTCAAGAAGACGAATTTCATGGTCTGGAGGATAGGCTTGATGCTGTGTTTAGAACTTGGAGAAGGTCTGGTGAGACTTCTCAAGTTGGGGGTTCGCAACTTGCCGCAGGTCCTTCTGTGACCACGCGAGGCGTACAGGCTGCGGTGTCTGAAGGAGAGGCGACTGTTGGTCGGTTAGTACAACAGGGCGGCCAATCTAGCGGTGTTGGTGGTGGCTATGATGGTGATGAAGAGGATGATGATGATGAAGAAGATGACGATGACGATGAAGTTCATGACAGCTTTGATGATGACGACAATGATGGTGACAACGGTGGTGGTGGAGATGGAGGGCCGGGGCGACAGGAGGTGGAGGTGGAGGTGGAGGTAACACTCAATCACCTCCACACTCTCAACACGATGCTCAAGACCTTGCTAACCCCGGCTCAGCCAGCAAAGTCAGAGAGGATGATTCACTACTTGACAGCTTGTACAAAGATATCATCTCCGACTGACAATACAGGTGTGATCGCTAATTTTATCAATGCAGGTATGAGCTTTGAGGAATTCATCGAGGGAACGAAAATGGAGAAGGCAGTAAATGAACAAGACAATGACATTAACTACTCGCCAAATCCAGATACTCCTCCCGCTCAGGCTTCACAAGCTCCTGCAACCGATCATGTCTTTGCTCATCCGCCAAAGAAGAAGCGAAAGACGCACATTGTCTCAAGCTGTGCGTCTACCCACATGCTCAACTATCCATATCACGACGACTCGGTGATCGTATATGCTAGGTATGATCAGCGGAATAAAGTTTGGGCCATCAGACGTTACAGCGGGGACCTCATCTATCTCAGTCATCACGAGCTTAAGACTCTACCTAAGCTTGATCTGAACTATCTTCAGAGCATGGGTCATGGTGCAACTGGAAGTACGTTGGAAAGTTGGGTCCCGACTTATCTATAGCGACAATCGAGAGTCAACTACAAGGACTTCGAGCCGAATAAGGGTCGCAAGTACAAGAACCCAAGAGAGATAAACCTGGCTACCGGAGAGCCTCGCACGATGTGGAGATACAAGGTGCCGAAAGAATGTCACGAGATTTATCTTGGCGAGCCTTATCTTCCCAACACTCTCCGAGACTTCATCGATTGGGAGTTCGACAACACAACCGGCGAGGCCGTCATTCACTGCCGTGATATGCACGAGATTAGAGTGTTTGACGAGCATGAGCTTATGGGACTACGCGTTGAAGATGTGAAGAAGCTCTACAACAAGCCGCTGGGAACCGTCGAGGATTTGGGACGTCAGAATACCGATCGGATAGTGGAAGCCTTCAACAAGTTCGTGCGTAGACTTGTTGAACTTCCACTAACCGAGGACGAATTCCTACGACACTGACGGGTTTCAATACTAAAGACTAGAGGGAGATTGTTAGGCCCTGTTTTGTATAGTTAGTCTTTTGTATTGATTCAGTTATGTATTTGGGCGGATAGGTCATTTTGTACATTGTTGGGCCACGGTCCATTGTAAAGAAGCCCATTGGGCATTAGGCTTTACTTCTCATGCATGCTTCCCTATAAATAGGAAGCATGCCATGAGAAGTAAAGGGTTGTTGAAGTTTGATATACATATAGAAAACCTTTTGAAAAAAAAAAGAGAGAGAGAGAGATCCAATGACCAGACACCCTCACCGGAAAAAAAAAATTATCCAGACTATCATTCATGGCAACCTCAGATCCAACATCACAATCACTGACAACCGTTTGGACAACCACCCCGAAAAGTGTCGGGGAATCCAGATCTGCGAACAAGACGAGCTTCGAACACGATTATTTCCCCAAATCTTCAAAATTTTATTTTCAAACATCAAATTTTATTTCCCAAAACTTTAACGTCTCGGTTCGGGTAATCGCGGAAATAGAACCCGATTATCAAGAACAAAGTTGAATCATAAGATTCGACCCGCTCTGATACCAATTGTAGGTCTCGAAACCGAATCCGACAACGAACGGCTTTGTTCTTGATAAACGCTCGAGACGGGTGCGGTGAAACAAACGACCGAATATAAATAATATAACGATAAAATAAAGGAACGATCTCGTTATCGGTTGCAAAAGATTACATATATGATAAAACGAACCGATCCCACCCAAGGTGAGCTCCCCTTGGGTGGTTGTTTACACCATCAAAACGCACACATAAATGACTAACATATGACATATTTATAGCTAAAAACAATAATATTCTAGAATATCTTCTTGTTAAACTTAAACGCGTGTCAAAGTTCTCGTCTCGTATCCGGATTTCTCGCCAACATTAATTATTAACTTGACCGTGAATAAATAACGGGTTTCATATTTTGATATCGCAAGTCACATTTTTGGCCTTACACATAAGCACAAAATACATATTTTACACCATAGTTCGGATAGAAATCACATGACGGATAAAAAAACTACATAGGCACAAAATCCCTAACTTGTTAAATAAGCAAATTAAGTATCTTCTTAAATTCATCAGGCCACTTTATATCAAACTCCATTCAATCAAAGAACATATTTGATCAGTTACGCACTGATTACTTTCTGTAATCATAATTTCTCATAACAATTTTGACAACAAATTCAATGCTTGCATATGCAACCGGTTGTCGGTTGGTGCAGGATCGAGACTGATAATTAGCTGCACATTACCTGTTTGATATAATGTCCAGGCGAGTCGATTTTTGTATTAAATTCGACCTGTTGATCATTTTGTAGTAAATTGTAAATAGATCAAAGAGAATCAATTACCTATATAGTTACAGTCATAATGATTCTGAATTGCAGAAAACAAGCGGCTAATTTACAAATTGAGTTGATCTTATTAGGGCCCTGCTTATTATTGCAGAATTATCTAAATCATGTTGTTAACTTTAATGTGAAAGTGCTTATGTAGATATGCTTTAGAAACGAAATAATTGAATTGCTCTATATTATTATTCTTCTGTAGTTGTGCTGTAATGGAATTTAAAAAAGACAACCGCAACGTACGTAGATATGTTGTTTGCTTTAGACAAACGTACAAGCAACTTAGATCATATGATGCAATAGTGTAACTTTTATCGTATGTTTAAGTAAAGTATGTTATTAGGAAGATGTTTAACATATGTGTGACTTACATTTAGCTCTTCTAAACGTTCCAAATGCCCAAGGGCCTCCGGCAATTCTTCTATGCCACATCTTCTAAGGTCGAGAGTTCTTAATTGTTGAAAACCCTGTATTTGACGCTTCCAAGTATCATATTTGGAACACATCATCATCTAATATTTAATTTTTAATTTCAGATATCTTGATTTTCAGACCTTTCAACAAAGAAATGCTATGTGGAAGATGAGTTATGCGAGCATCCCTAATATCTAGTAACTGTAAACATCCCACATTACCTAGTTCGTCGGGCAATTTCTCAAGCCTTCTACAACATCTAAGCTCCAACCCTGTGAGACGTGTGACACCCGGTAATTTCCCAATCCCATAAACCAAGTAATCACCTAATTATTAGGAGATTGTGAATATGATGCGCGCCATGTTAGAATCAGTGCGGGCATATGTTATATGCGCCAGCGCGGATGCGATGCGCGCCATGTTAGAATCAGCGCGGGCATATGTTATATGTGCCAGCGCGGATGCGATGCGCGCCATGTTAGGATCAGCGCGGGCATATGTTATATGCGCCACGCGCACAGGTTTTTGTTGTGTTTTCATGACAACTTAATTTTATGTCGTTTCTGTCTAATGGGTTGCATACCTCTTCAATGATCAATAAGTAAAACTATGTTCAAACAATATCCTAATTTCCTAATTAAGACCCAAATCATTTATGCGCGCGCGGAAAAAGGGAACTAACCTCCCCGTATGGCGGGAACATTGAGAGCTAGTTTGTTTGAAGCTCCAAGATGGAATTGACTTCAACATAACTGATCACTATGTTGAAATACCAAGACCTCATGGAGAATCTACAAATGAAACTCAACGTCCCTGACTACGAGAAGGTTACGCATCTACCCGCATCAAATAAAAAGGAGTTATGAGCGACACCTGTGGGAAGAATCCCCGCGGGACACCTTAAAACCAAACCCTTTACGCATGAACGTCTGCACAGAAACCAACCACCTTTTCGCTTAAATCCAAAAGTTCACCCTGTTAATAAACTCTGAGAACGCTGGTTCCAGCAGAGCCAGATGGACTCGCAGGATTTCCTTATAAGGACGCCTGCGCAGTGATACGCGCAGGATTCGTTACAAGGACGCTTGCGCGAAGACCAACTGGAGCCGCCGGACCCACAACGTTCAAGGAAATGGCCTTCACGCAGAAGGCTATACGCGCAAGGCTACACGCACAAAACACTTAGTCTATTCTTCAGATGTAAGGGGATTACCCCCGCCCAGAAAGAACCAATTGCGTGTTTCAGAGATTTTTACCTTTTGACTGCACACTGACAACAGTACCAGGAAAAGTATACTGTAACACGAAATGTCAGCTGTCAGCCGCACCTACTCTCACCAACCACAGTCCTGCATGTACTGTCAAATCCATCAGAATCTTTATAACCACTCCCTAGGACCATCACCCCATCCCTAAAATAAATAATAATAAACCCCATACCTAGTCATCATTACACCCAATATAAATAAGATTTCAATCCCCTAAATCAAGGGATTGTGTTCCCTTGAATTTGCCTATAAATAAGTATCAATTCTTGAATAAAAATATCACACAAACACACTTCAAACTCCTCTCTTAAACCTGTAGTTCTACACTAACCATCTCCCAAGCATCCGCTTCCAGTTCCATCGCTAGGTAAGCCGAAACTTTAGTCTTGAGATTTACTTTTCTGACAAGCCCTTATATTCTTCGATTACTTGGTCTTAATACACATATTTCTTGTTATTTAAACATATTCTAGACTTCCAATTTCGAGGCTAACATCAGGAAACCCGAATCTCGTTTAATCTCTAAACCATCACTTAACAAGAACCACAGGTGAGTCTCACAGCCCCTATTTTCACTGTTTTTAAACTGTTTTTGGGGCGAGGGACACGTGTTTAAATTATGTTTTATCATGGTATATTTACAAGCGATGCAAACGATTATCTGCTCATGGTGTTTATCTTGGTTTTCAATGTAAGTGCGCAAGTTTTAGACAGTGATCACTCGTCAGTGGAACTCTAAGGGTAGGGACTACTGTGTTTGATCAACCCACTCGTAGGGGTCGCACCTCTTTGCATAGACGAGTGCCTAGTATGGTCATGGGGTAGTACTACTGGTTGTAAAGCCCGCTCGTAGGGGTCGCACCTCTTTGCACGGACGAGCGCCTAGTTTTCCGAGCACAACGTCCGCGCGTAACCCACGGGATGGTATTGTTTTAGCTCGTAGTGGCAGCGCCACTTTGCATGGACGAGCCCGGTTTTCAGAAATGTCCGCGCGTAACCCGCGGGACGGTTTTATCAAGCATATGTTTTAATGATGTTATCAGAAATATGTTTCAATATGGTTTTATCAAGGATATGATGCAATACGATTTATCAAGTCACCAAAACTTGTGAACTCACTCAGTTTATACTGATTCAAATGTTTTTACGTGTCTTTCAGGTGATAATTAGTAGCGCAAGGAGTCACACACATAGAGCACTTCACGCAGAACATCTATAAAAAGGGTTTTTGGAAGATTTTAGTTCTATCCCTTCCACACGCGTGGTTGTTCCCGCCGTGTAAGGGGATATGGCGCGGAAATCTTCAACGTTTTTCATATATGGATGTTTTTATATGTAATTCTAAACAATGTAATGTATTTTGTACTAGACATTTCATGCGCAATGGAAAAATTATTTGAATGTTTGCAATGACCCGTGCTTGATTATCAATTCCCACTGGCGCGCACCCGGCTGTTTCCGCCGTTTAGGGCCGGGTGTGACAAGACGTTTCAACTTACAGATGCTGCTTGGAATTTTTATTAAATTAGAGCAAAAGTATAGATCTAACTTCTCCAAAGATTCTAATTCACCAGCATCCTCAGGTAATTTCTCAAGAAGCCAACAACATCCAAGAATTAGGGTTTTTAGACGTTTCAACATACAAATGCTACCGGAACATGTTTAAAATCTGTACCAGATAAATCTCGGTATTCTAAACATTTAGTTGGCTAAGGTCATCGAGCAATTCCTCTATGCCACTGGATCGAAGGTTAAGAGTTCTCAAATGTTGTAGACTACAAATGCTTCCCGGAAGACTCTTAAGTCTGCTGCAATGAGCGAGATTTAGATAGACAAGCTTATGAAGATTTCCAACTGATAAGGGTATTTCTTCTATATCTTCATTATGTGAAAGATGAAGCTCTAGCAAATTGTTGCTGGAATGCCCTGTGATTATATAATCCGGGAATTCCCTTAAATTTAATCTACTTATATAAAGAACCTCAAGTGATTCCAACTGCTCGATAAAAGATACAGATTTCAAACTTCTGCAGCCATGTAAGTTTAGGTAGACAAGGCTTTTTAGACATCCACCGTGCACGTAAAGTTCTACCAAATCATCACAATGTGGAAGACTTAACCTCTCGAGGTTGGGCATCAGCCCAAGGTCAAGGCTCCTAAATTTTGTGTTAGGTCCCGTTTTGTATGTTTTAGTCTTTTGTATTGGTTCGGTTATGTATTTGGGACCGATTGGTCATTTTGTATGTATTGGGTCACTATCCATTGTAAAGAAGCCCATTGGGCCTTAGTATATAATTCATGCTTCTCATGCATGCCACCCTATAAATAGGGAGCATGCCATGAGAAAAATAACCTTTTGTCAAAAAATCTCATTACACATCTTCTTTCTCTCTCTGCTCTCTCTCTCTCACTAACTTCCTTAACCGAACATAATATCAAGATCCGAGACCTCTTGGTTGCTTAGTGTGATTTCCGCTAGCACTAAGTTAGGTTGATCCAAAGACGTTGTTAGATCCACCCGAATAGGGACTTACGATTGGTATCAGAGCTTCGGCTCACTAGTTGAGGGTTTTTGGATCACAACCTTGGGTTTTGATCTTGAGAAGAAGAAAACAAGTGCTCTTTACAAGAAAGTTCACAAAAACCTCAAAAACAAGAAAAATACAAAAAGAATTGGGCAAAATCTTCATAAAAATGTCTTAGAAAGTGTTCTTGGTAAAAATATCAAGTCTAGATCTAAGAAGTTTTGGGTTAAAAGGTGTTAAAGCTTGGGTTACGGGTTCAAAAAGTTGGTCAAAATTGATAAGAAACAATTTCGCTTCTCATGGCATGAAAGTTTGCGCAACAACCTTTGACCTAGTACTGATAAGGTTAGGTGAAAATTGATCCCGAGGAAGATTTCTTCTAGAAAGTTGGATCAATTTCGCTTCGCTTGGATCCATTTCGCTTCGCTTGGATCTATTTCGCTTCGGTTAAGGCTGTTTCGCTTCGCTTAGATCTGTTTCGCTTCGCTTGAAGCAGTTTTGTGCGAAATAGTTGACTGTCTTGAAGATTAAGCTTTGTTAAAGGCTTTTAACTGCTTAGACCATGGCTAGCACTGATTTAAAGTTGTTGCTGTTGAAGGGTTATTTGCTGTTCACCTATAAAGCCACTAAAGTATATGACCTTGGATGATAACTTTGCAGATTTCAAATGGAGATTTATGAATTATATCTCATTGACTGAGACTGATTTAATGAGATGTTTTGAACAAGGTCCTCATGTTCCCGTGACTCGCACTGATGCTGGGGAACAACTTAAGGCTCCAGAAAACTATGATCAAGTAGACAGGGACCTGTTGGCATAAGATAAGAAAGCCTATCTCATATTTCATATTGACTGTTTGCCTCTCAAATGAAATCACTGAAACTCTTTGTGAACACACAAGTGCAAAGGGACTGTGGGAAGCACTTATTGATAAAGTTGAGGGCAATGCCGAAATTAGGGAAAACAAGAAGGCCCTTTTAAAGGAAGAGTTCAATATTTTTAATCATCGTCAAGGTGAAGCTATTTTGGAGTTGGTAAAGAGATTTGAGAAGTTTATGGTAAGAATTAGGGCTGCTAGTGTCAACATTGCAAATGCTGAGGTCAACCACAAGTTGATGAATTCATTGCCATACAACTGGAGTACCAATACTATCACAATCAAGAGAACTACCAATCTAAATATGATGTCAAACACTGACTTGATATCCACTATCAGGTCATTTGAAATGGATGAGCAGATGAGAATGAACAATCATCTAAGTTCTCTGAATCAAGCTGGAGTGAGTTCTGCTTCCTCAATGCCTACTGCCTTTATAAGCAAATCTCAACAGAATGTGTATCCCGTGACCACTCCCAAGTACTCTCCAAGTGTACCTTCACAACCAACAGCATTCATCTCAACAACTAATAAATCGGATTCTTCCGATACAAGTTCATTTCAAAAGGCAGTCGACAGTGCAATTGCCCAAGCCTTAAAAGCTCAAGGGATTTCCTCATCTTCAAAACCTCAACCAAGCAAACCTTAAAGTTTCTGTGAAGCACAACCCATGTTGAATGACTCAAACATTGCAGTAGTTCATGCTTTTCTGTCAAGCCATGAAGAGTTGATGCAAGGAAATCTATTGCCACCATAGTTTGAAGCTGGAGAATTAAGAGATATCAATCAAAAGGATTTGAAAATATGGATATCAAGTACCAGATAGCAATGGCGGTGCAAAGAGCTACCAACTTCATGAAAACGTACGGGAAGGATAGCTTCAATGATTCAGACAGGAAAAGGATCGGGTTCGATAAGTCAAAGCTGCGTTGCTACAATTATGGTGAGATGGGTCATTTCTCCCGAGAATGCACGAATCCATCAAAACATGCAAATGATATTCGTGTGACTGAGGTGACAGAGGAAGAGAACAGCAAGGCTGCAGGAAAAAGGCATGAGGTGCAGAACCAAGCAGCTCATCACAAAGAATTGGAGGTCATCCACACAAGGGCAACTCAAGCTCAAACTCAAAGGCCCTTGTCTCCCAATCGGAGGTCCAAGTTGGTGTGGATTGGGATGATCAATTCCAAGAGCTGTAGAATCCTCTCAACATGGCTGGCATGGCTCTCACAAACAATGAAGCTTCTTCATCTACTGCTGCAAGTCCTGATGCATCACCTTCTGATGAGGTAAAAAGAAATCTATGCACTAAAGCTTGCGTAAATGAAGTTACATACTATAGATATCTTCAGGACGAAGTTTTGAAAGAAAACGCAAAACTTCGTCAACTAAATGCTGAATATGTAAAGGCTGACAAGATATATGTTGAAAAGATTAAAACACATCACGATGATGTTGCAAATCTTAAACTCAAAATCTTTCAAGGAGAGCACAATGTCATCTATTACAAGGACATTGTAAACAAATTAAAAGATGAAATTGAAAAGTTAAAACTTGATCTTTCTGATAAACGAGAAAAGGAAAAACAACTTTTCAAAACTTGATCTTTCTGATAAACGAGAAAAGGAAAAATAGGTTGAAAGATTTGAAGCATCATCTGAACAATTAGATGATCTTATCAGAGCTCAGAGAAGTACTAAAGATAAATCGGGACTAGGTTGTGATTATTTAGCGGTGCCTCCACCAATGAATGATAATTACACTTGCCTACCCCATTTTAGCTATAATACTTCTCCTGAAGAAGAGATGGCCTGTGCTATTGGTAAACTACCAAAACCAGTGAAATTTGTTTCAGCTGCCTCTCCATCAACAGCCCAAATTTCGTCATCTGATAATTCTAACGTCAACATGTCTTGAGTAGCAAGTGATGTAAGTGGTGGGAAGGTTAACCAGGGTTGTAAACCAAAGGGAGAGTTAGAACCACGTTTTGAATCCTGTGTGGGTCTAACAAAATCAATTAACAATCCGGTTTGTAACAAAATGTGTGAATCAATGATAGGAAGTTTAATGTCTAGATCAAAGGATGTATTTTGTGAATCATCAAGTGATGACAGCTGTATAAATGTTTGCAATGAAAGTGAATTTTCCTCGTCTGATTCAGAATGTGAGACTGTATTTGATGAAACCGTGGTGGTCAAGGTTAATGAACAGACTAGTCAAAGCTGCTCATCAACTGATGATAAAATTGAGAACTTAATAAAAGAGAGAATTAGCTTTGAAAATGAAAAACCAAGCACTTCATGTAAATATGTGCCACCCAAGAAAACTTCTTTTTCTCAAAATACAAATTATAACAATAGTTCTCAATATTATGATCAATTTGATAGTGACTTTTACTACTCTCGACAGAAACCTAGGCAATCAAATTATTTTGCAACTCATCATTCAAATGCTTACAATTATCAGTTAGATAGAGGTCACCAACATGTTAACCAATCTACATCACCTCATCCCACATATCTCAGTGAGCAAGATGTCTATATATGCAACCAAAGAAAATGTTGCTTCATTTGTGGAAATCCGTCCCATCTTGCAAGGCATTGCAAGAACTGGCATAAACAACAAAAAGTTTTCAACAGTAAGTTTGGTCGGACATTTCCTAGGTATAATGCTCAAACCAAGAAAATGCCTAACCAAACTTACACTTCAGCCAATGAGATGAATTTTAGGTCCGAAAGAACCAAAAAACCCAAGAAACCATTTTGGCTAACCCAAAGAGAAAGAAAGCGGTTAGCTAAGGGGTCTGAGGTTGAAAAGCTCAAGAGCCCGTCAAAGGTTTTCACAAAAGCTAATCAAGAAGATTTTGTGGTTAAGCCAAAACCAAAACGAAGGCAATCTAGAAAACTTTTCAAAAACCGAGGAAATCAAAATTCAAGTTCCTCGAGGGATTGCTCTTCAGATTCTGATTCACCAAAGGATTACATTTTCAGAAATCATAAAATTAAACTTGGTGATTTTATGTTTAACCTTCCCGAG
Source organism: Bidens hawaiensis (assembly GCF_021521415.1). Lineage (NCBI taxonomy): Eukaryota > Viridiplantae > Streptophyta > Magnoliopsida > Asterales > Asteraceae > Bidens > Bidens hawaiensis. The sequence goes on from NW_027494639.1 coordinate 220,786, forward strand.
ACAAGTGTGTCTCGGGAAACCCTCCACTAATTGGTTCTTCGTGTGTGCAGGGACAGCCTGGACGGCCTGTCAACAGTATTTGGTACTTAGACAGTGGCTGCACCCGACACATGACAGGAGACGAGTTGCTGTTGTTCGATATCAAACCATTCAACGGTGGTCACGTTTCTTTTGCCGGTGACATTGGAGGAGAGATAACCAAGCAAGGGAAGGTCACTAATGGCACTTTGACATTCGATGAAGTCAATCTGGTGGAATAGCTCAACCACAACCTGCTCAGCATCTCTCAGATCTGTGATAAGAAATTTTCAACCCTATTTACTGAAAATGAATGTCTCATTCTGAAACCAGGTTTTGAAGTCCCTGAAGAATGAATTATGATGCGTACTCCGAGGCACAATGATGCCTACATTCTGGATATAAGAAGTAATTATTCCATGAGGTCTGCTTCTTTTTTAATGTCCAAGGCCTCGGAGAACGATTCATCCTTATGGCATCGATGGTTGGGTCACGTCAACTATAAGAACTTGAACAAGTTGGTTAAAGGTGACCATGTGAGGGGTCTGCCAGTAAAATCTTTTCACTGTACTGAAAAACGTTTATCTTGCTCTAAATGCAAACAACACAAACTCCTTCATAGACCCAAGCTAGTCAATTCCATCAATTCCACTCTTCAGTTGTTGCACATGGATCTTTTCGGTCCAATTCAACCAATGGCAACGGTCGCAAAGCCTATTGTCTGGTTATTACTGATGAATTTTCGCATTTCAGTTGGACATTTTTGTTAGGGTACAAGGACGAGACGTCACAGTTTCTACTCAGGTTTATCATGTTGGTTGAGAATCAAACTGATAAGAAGGTGAAATGTATCAGAAGTGACAACGGCAATGAATTCTGCAACAAGGTGGTGAATGAATTCTGTCAAAACAAGGGAATTGTTCATCAACTCAGCACACCTTACACTCCCGAACAAAATGGGGTGGCTGAGAGAAGAATCCATACTTTGGTGGAAGCCGCTAGAACAATTGATGTGTGTCTAATAATCCTATAATAATGACCCTCACAACTAAGCTTTAATATTAAAACGAAAATCCTAAAACCACACACAACCGGCAAGTGTACCGATCGCAAGTAGTATAGACCTAGGAAGTCCGAGTATCGAACACGTGGACACGTAAGACGCTAACGATTACTAACCCTAGTCAAGACCTACCTTAGAATAATATTTAATTGATTTTTGATTTCTTTTAACTTAACTGAACTAACCTAACTGACTGACAAAACTTACCAAAAATAGAAAACTTAACGGAAAACTAACTGTGTTAACTTAGGATGAAGAAAAACGTCTACCTAGGTCTGAATCAAATTTTAGGCCTAACAAGCTAATGGATTGGATGACTTCAAGACACCGGTCTCTAAAGATGACATGACTAAGGATCGCTCGGGCTCACTGGATTACCTCTCGGTCTCACTCAATAAACCCTAACTACTCAAAATCGGCTAAAACGACCAAACCGGGAAATAATTGCTAACGTGTTCTAATGCTAGATCACCTCTCGGTCTCACCAACACTCGACCCTAATGGCAATGAATACTACACAACCAAGGATGGAGGAACAATTCAACTTAAACTAAAATAGATCAACTAGTCACTCAAAACACCTAAACCTGACAAGAAACGAACTCGCTCTCGCGCAATCCTTATTCTAGCATGTAAAGGAAATGAGATGACCCTAACTTCCTATCACATCTCGGTCTCAAAGAAGGTGTCTAACCGCTGTACTTTAATCAATTAATCATGCAACAAAACCCTACGGTTGTTCCTACCGCAAACAAACCCTAAACACCAAGTCTAGAATCAAACAATGCATCGATCAAATAATACAAAACTAATCAATCAACACACGGGGTTTATGCAATAAATTAACCAATAATTCCAGCCCTTAAACACAACCTATTTGAAGTCTAAATAAAACTTTACAATAGCCAAATACGTCTAGCAATCAAACAATCCAACAAGCTCATCAAACATTAACAATTTTCATCATTCCTAAGTAGAACTAACAAGTTTAGCCGTGCATATTTTTTGGACAGCAGCAAACACTTAACAAAATCATCATTAAACTCATACCAATCATCATAATAATCATCCAATGATCAATACTAATCATAAAAAAATTCAATCTCTCAATCAAGTACAAAACTAGTTAACAATTAAACAAGAGAAGTAAAGTTGTTGAACAATGTTATGAAAGAAAGGATATTGGGTGTTCTGGGCTGCTGTTTGCTGCTGTAAAATGATGGTAAACGATCACCGAGGCTTGTTCTTGTTTGTTCTTCCTTCCCTTGCCGCTACAAGTCCAAACCCTAGCTCCCAAAAAACTTTTTTCTCTTTTTTTTTCTGTCCGATCGCAGCCCCTGTTCAGCCCTTAGGGTTTTTTTATTTTTTATATATTATATTATAATGTAAGATTTGGGCCTCCATGATGCATACGGGCCAGGCCTTGAGCTTTGTCTTGAACTTGTATGCGTAAAAGGCTCGTAAAATGCTCGAAAAGTCCCGGTTTCTTCTTCCTTGTAACCCATAACCTACAATATGAATAAACTTACGTAAAACCTATCTAAAACAAGTTAAAACATATAAAATATAATATAATATGTAGATAAAACGTGCGGAAAGTTGATGTGTTTTACAACACATCAACAATGCTCTCATATTCCAAACTACCATTGATTTTCTAGGGTGAAGCTATCAATGTTGCTTGCTTTACCCAGAATCGTGTGCTTCTGAACAAAAGACTAAACAAGACTCCGTATGAAGTCTTCTATGGAACTAAGCCAAGGGTAAATTTCTTCAGAATGTTTAGATGTCTCTGTACCATACTCCAAACGAATGTTGGAACAACTTCCAACTTTGCTGAAAAGGCGGATGAGTGCTACTTTATTGGTTATTTTGCTGTTAAAAGTGCTTATCGTGTATACAATAAGAAATCAAGAGTGATCTTGGAGTCCTTCAACATTGATTGGCAGGAGTTAAACCCTACTGATGCACACAATGGTCCGGACTGGATGTTTGATTATGAAGCATTGTTCAAGCAGTTTCGTGGAATGTATATGACACTCGCCGCACCAATGGTTTCCCCTGTTGTGTCTCAAACTGTTCAAACCGCGGATGATCAGTCTATCCTTATGCATGTTGTTTTGAAAGATCTTGGACATGTTGACATAGCTACTGCTGCACCTATACTGAATGTACAACCAATGGCTAACCAACAAGCCCTGGTTGGAGATGAGCATGTTGGGGAGTTTTTCAGCGAGATCTGTGGAGGATCTGCCTCCGACACTCAGATTCTCGATAGGGATATTCCGGAGATTGAGATGGTTGCCCTGACCGATCAGTCAACGGAAGATGACACCGAGTTACATACCCCTGAGTCTGAGGTGTCTGCTGGGATCGTACGTGACGATCCGATGGACCGACCTTCTGTCAAGAGCCCCCCTCTTTCCTTAGAGCTTAAGGATCTGCCTGACCATCTGGAGTACGCGTTTTTGGACGAGGAAAGGAAGTTGTCGGTTATCATTGCATCTGCTTTGACGGAGGTCGAGAGAGAGAGATTGTTAAGGGTGCTTCGAGAGCACAAGGAGGCCATTGCATGGAAGATTATCGACATCAAGGGTATCAACCCTTCGTGTTGCACGCATAAAATCCTCATGGAGGATGACTTTAGGACTGTCGTTCAGCCGCAGCGGCGGCTTAATTCGAGGATGCAGGAGGTCGTGAAGAATGAGATCATCAAACTCCTTGATGCGGGGATCATTTTCCCCATTTCTGATAGTGCGTGGGTTAGTCCAGTCCAAGTGGTTCCTAAAAAGGGTGGCATGACTGTCGTCACCAATGAGAGGAACGAGCTCATTCCCACTAGGACTGTGACTGGTTGGACAGTCTGCATCGATTATCGCAGACTGAATGATGCCACGAGGAAAGATCACTTTCCTCTACCTTTCATCGATCAGATATTGGAGCGTTTGACGGGTCAGCAGTATTACTGCTTCTTGGATGGTTTCTCTGGGTACTTACGACCAGGAGAAAACCACGTTCACCTGCCCATACGGCACGTTTGCCTATAGACGTATGCCGTTCGGACTATGTAACGCTCCAGCCAAATTTCAGAGGTGCATGGTGGCTATCTTTCACGACATGATCGAGGACTCCATGGAGGTTTTCATGGATGACTTTTCGGTGTTCGGGAGTTCCTTTGATCGTTGTCTCTCTAACCTTGAGAGGATGTTGGCCCGATGCGTAGACACCAACCTAGTCCTTAATTGGGAGAAGTGTCACTTCATGGTACGCGAGGGCATCGTTTTGGGGCATCGTATTTCGAGTGCGGGGATAGAGGTCGACCGAGCGAAGATCGATACCATCTCTAATCTTCCCCCGCCCATTTCCGTGAGATCCATCTGGAGTTTTCTGGGTCATGCTGGGTTCTATCGCCGGTTCATTAAAGATTTTTCTAAAATCTCGAGACCCATGACCAAACTCCTGGAGAAGGATGCCCCATTTGTGTTTTCTGAGCAGTGTATCGAGGCGTTTGATCTCTTGAAAGACAAACTCGTTAACGCCCCGATCATGATTTCTCCCGACTGGTCGCTTCCCTTTGAGTTGATGTGTGATGCGAGCGACTTCGCAGTCGGAGCGGTTCTTGGACAGCGGAAGGATAAACACTTCCATCCGATTTACTACGCGAGCCAGACCTTGAATGGTGCGCAAGAGAGTTACACCACCACCGAGAAGGAGCTTTTAGCTGTGGTGTTTGCGTTCGATAAATTCAGGTCCTATCTTGTTCTGTCCAAGACGATTGTGTACACGGATCATTCTGCCATTCGTTATCTCTTTAGCAAACAGGATGCTAAACCACGCCTTATCCGATGGATCCTTTTGCTTCAAGAGTTTGATATTGAGATCCGTGACAAAAAGGGGGCCGAGAATGTGGCGGCCGATCATCTTTCACGTCTTGAGGGTGCTGATTTAGGAGAGCCATGGGTTAGGATTAATGACCATTTTCCGACGGAGAGTCTCATGTTTGTTTCGGCTCAGGATGAGGGTTTTCCATGGTTCGCCGACTTCGCAAACTATCTTGCTGACGGGTACTACCCGAAGATGTCTTACCAGCAAAAGAAGAAATTCTTTGCTGATGTTAAGTTTACCTATGGGACGACCCGTATATTTTTCTTATAGGTGCTGATCAGTTGATCAGGAGGTGTGTTGACGTTAAGGAGGGATGGCAGATTCTTAGCCATTGCCATGTTGGACCGACAGGAGGTCACCACGGTGCGAGTTTGACGGCAAAGAAGGTGTTTGATTGTGGATTCTATTGGCCTTCGATTTTTAAGGATGCGCACGCGTTCGTGAGGAGTTGTGATCGTTGCTAGCGGGTCGGCAACATTTCTTCGCGAAATGAAATGCCCCAGAATGCTATTCAGGTTTGTGAGGTTTTTGATGTTTGGGGCATTGATTTCATGGGACAGTTTCCATCTTCGCGTGAGAACAAGTACATACTCGTGGAGGTTGATTACGTCTCAAAGTGGGTTGAGGCCAAGGCCTTACCCACTAACGATGGTCGAGTTGTACTCCGTTTTCTCAAGAGCCTTTTTGCTCGTTTTGGTGTCCCGAAGGCTCTGATCAGTGATAGAGGAACTCACTTCTGCAATGCGCAGATGGAGAAGGCATTGCGACGCTATGGGGTCACCCATCGGCTTGCGACCGCCTACCACCCACAGACCAATGGGCAGGTAGAAGTGAGTAATCGGGGGATCAAGCGTATTCTTGAGAAAACAGTTGGTTCGAATCGTCGGGATTGGTCCGACAAGTTGGATGATGCGTTGTGGGCCTTCCGTACTGCCTACAAAACTCCGACCGGTTTAGGTGTTTTGAGCGATTAGATGGTCCATTTTGGTCTAGATTAGATTGTTCCTCTATCCTTGGTTGTGTAGTATTCATTACCATTTGGGTCGAGTGTCGGTGAGACCGAGAGGTAATCCTTCATTAGAACACATTAGCAATTGTCTCCTGGTTTGGTCCTTTTTTATCGGTTTTAAGTAGTTTAGGCTTGTTGTGTGAGACCGAGAGGTAATCCAGTGAGCCCGAGCAATCCTTAGTCGTGTCATCTTTAGAAACCGATGTCCTGATATCATCCAATCCATTAGCTTGTCAGTTTTACAATTTGATTCAACCCTAGGTAGACGTTTCTCCCATCCGAAGTTAACACCGTCAGTTTTCCGTTAAGTTTTCTATTTTTGGTAACTTTTGTCAGTTAGGTCAGTCAGTCCAGTTAAGTCATTTTATAAAAACAAATTTAAAAATCAAAAATTAATTAATTATTATTCTTAGGTAGGTCGTGTCTAGGGTCGTAATCGTTAGCGTCTTTCGTGTCTTCGTGTTCGATACTCGGACTTCCTAGAGTTATATTACTTGCGACCGGTACACTTGCCGGTTGTGTGGTTAGGATTTTCGTTTTAATTAAAGCTTCGTTGTGAGGGTTATCCGAGGCACATCATGTATCTCACTACAAGCAGACCGGACATTATGTTCCCTGTTTGTCAGTGTGCCAGATATCAGTCAGACCCGAGAGAATCCCACATGACGGCTGTCAAGCGTATTTTCAGATACTTGAAAGGTAGACCACGTTTGGGTCTTTGGTATCCAAAGGAATCTCCCTTGGAACTTCATGCTTACACCGACAGATTATGGGGGATGCAACTTGGACAGAAAGTCTACATCTGGTGGATGTCAATTCCTGGGAGATCGGTTGATCTCATGGCAGTGCAGGAAACAAGTCACCATGTCCACCTCCACAGCAGAGGCCGAGTACATTGCTGCATCCAGCTGCTGCTCTCAAGTGACATGGATCTAGCATCAGCTGCTGGATTACGGTTTGAATTTCTATGGATCAACGATCAAATGTGATAATGAGGCGGTCGTTGCAATTGTTAAAAACCCGGTCCAGCACTCAAAGACCAAGCACATTGACATCCGAATACATTTTATTCGTGATTGTTATGATCGTAAGCTTGTCGACATAAAAAGGGTCCATACTGACTATAACTTTGCAGATCTCTTTACTAAAGCTTTTAGTCATGCCCGATTTTTGTTTCTTGTTGAGTCATTGGGCATGATCTCTTTTGAGTAAATCTTATCTTTTAAGTTTTTAAAACTGTAAATATTTTTCAAATATGTCACAATTTTAGAGGGAGAAAATTGAGTTAAGTTTAACTCACCAAAAAGATTTTGAATTTACTTTTAGAAAAACAAAAATCAAGTCACTTGACTTAACAAAAAGATTTTAATTTTTATATATAATATTAATTTCTTCCTTACTCCTATTTAAGAAAATTCAAAAAGTGGTGTCCCGCTTAGAGGGAGCTTCTTCGTAGAGGGAGTCGTATATTTAAAATTTTCAAGTTTTGAGAATTTGATCCGATCATTTGGAAAGTGATAGTACATTGGTTTGTAATGATTCTAGCGCGCTAAAAGAATAGAACGAAAGGCTATAAGATCATTCATAGATGTGTAGGTAGGCTTGACAAACAAGTGTCGAATGATATAAACCTAAACTCCTACCGGTACTAGTGGATATACGATTATGAAACGGTTGCATGATTTCGTAAAGTCATATTCATGAAGGCAAAAATGTAACTATACATGTCATACCCAAGCCTCTCTTTACCTAATCACAGTAGTCTTATGAAAGTCAGTGTCAATTTTTATTTTCATTGAGTTAAGAAAAGAGTCAAGTAAAAAGTCAAGAAAAGCAAGAAAAAGAAAACAAAAGAGTCAGAAAAACAAAAGAAAAAAAGACAGAAAAGGAGTCAGCCCTAGGAATTTTAACTTCTGTTTTATTTCTTCATTTATTTTCGACTCAAGCCTTGGACTTTCTACGTTTGTAGTCATACAAGATCTGATTGTTAAGGCTCTGAGTCTTCTGCTTTGTTTTATTTTCTTTCTTTTGTTCAAGCCTTGGACTTTCTCTACGCGATAATATGGTATTATCCGACCTGATTGTTATGGCCTGAACTTCTGCTTTATTTTAATCTTTCTAGATCAAGTCAAGTGTGCAAAGCACAAAGTGTCATGTGTACAGTGTACAATAAGTCAAGTGTGTTAATAAGAGTACTGTGATCAACTAAGAAAGGTTTAAGTCAAGTTGAGGTGATATGTTAACACAAAGTAGGCCCGAGATATGATGGAATCAGTAACATGTCTGATTAAGTGGGAACCAGATAAGCACCGTGCCTAATTGTACTTTAAATGTGTTATTTTTGGCATCAAAACACTTGTCAGTTAAAAAGGAGGACAATATCTACAGTCAATGATGAACTTGTGTCACAATAACTTTAAAATGGAAATGCAATCTAGGGCTTTGCAAATCAATATGATTCCATGTCGTGATCGTTCTTTGTAAATTAACTAAAGAAAAAGAACTATGTAAATTAATTTAATATTATTGTTTTTAACTTTAAAATGTTTTAATTTTTTTTTAAATCTATTTTGTTTTTAATTTCTAAAATATTAAGTATCTGCATACTCTAATATTTTAAATTTTATTTTATTTTATTTTATCTTTAATTTTAATTTTAATTTTATTTTTGACTTTATTTTCGTGTCTTCTTTTATTATGTTTTGTTTTGACAAAAGAGATCGATCGTGCAAACGTTAACGTTTATGAACCAACAAAAGAAAATATTGCAAAACAAACAAGTGCTCGGATTCGATGGGTAAATGTTTTTCAGGGATTGAAAATGCAAATTATTTTAAAGACCGAGGACTGAGAGTGTATTTTCGGTGAAAACTCGCGATGTTTTGACCTTATCGTGAGATAGGTTGACCGTATATAAACCTAAAATATCTTTCACTATTCATCAAACAATTTTACCTTTTACTCTCTCTTCTCTCTCATCTTCAAGCTCTCAAACCCTAAAAACTCTTCAATTATTCAACAATCCAACCTTCATTATAAAACATGTCGTTGAATCCAGATTATCCACCCTCGGTATAACATCAGAACAACTTCTTATGAACCGTCGGCTAGATCTGAGTATAGATCTTCATAATTTGGGTTGCTATCATGTTCAGATTCTGTTTTTAAACTTTAGATCTTGTTTATCATCATTATTAATTAGTTTTTAGGATTGATATGTAAAGTTTGTAGTAGGATTTAGGTTTTTGTTCAGATGTTCTAAGGATAATCTGACCAAGTAAACAAAGGAGGTTCAGGCTCAGACTTTCCACAAACATAATTCGCACCTAGACGACCATGTGAAAAGAAAAGGGGGATAAAAAGGGCTAAGTACAAGTTTTCGCATGGATGGGTTTTTCGCTTCGCTTGGTGATGTGAAGCGAAACATATTTCTGTTTCGCTTCGCTTGACCTCATGCGAAGCGAAACGTATTTCTCTTTCGCTTCACCTCATGCGAATCGAAACATATTTCTGTTTCGCTTCGCTTGAACTCATGCGAAGCGAATGGATTGTCTGTTTCGCTTCGCATGATTCCATGCGAAGCGAAATAAGACCTCACGCGAAAAACCAACACTTAGCAGAATTTTCAGAATCTTAAGTGACTGTTTTTGAACCAATGCACTGTTTTGACTCTTGGACTGTTTTAGACATAATCTTTATACATTGTAGACTAATTGCCTAGTGAACATACTAAAACTAACTTATAACCTTGTTAAAACTAAAATGTATATAATTTTTTTAATTATAATATGTAAATACTTAATGCTTATGTATATATCTTATTTATTTTGTTTATTTCCCAATGATGATTCTCATGATCTCTTGGTTTAACTTTCAGGGTCATAATAATTTTTGTGCTCTCGGGCTGCCAAAGGCAAAGGCAGACAAAGTATTTACCTCCATGGTCAAGGGACTCAAGCAATCACCCCTTTCCTATGCTATCACCGCCAACCCAGCTGTTTACTATAAATGGGTCTTGGACTTCTGGGCATTTGCCAAGATTGCTGATGATTCTCTATCCTTCACAACAACCGTGGCAAGAAAGGAGTTGACAATTACAGAAGCAGACATTAGATGGGTGTTAAAGATTGCTGACTAGCCAGATTAAACGTATGAAAGGGGAAACAAGAAGAAGCTGGTTGGTTTTGTTGAACAGATGGGATACGACACGGAATGGAGGAGCCTCGAAAAGAGTCATCTTCCACCATACTGGAGGTTTTATTCCACATAGTCACCCATTGTCTGACTGATATTCGTGGAGGATTCGACAGTATGAGTACAGACTGGATTCGTATTATGTCTGCATTGACTAACAGAGAGAAGTTCAACTAATCTCGAAGGATATTCTTGTGCATGCTGGAAAACATCAAGAGTGGTGCTACATGGCTCATGTACCCGAGATTCGTGCAGCTGCTTTTAGACGATTTAATTCCAAATGTTCCACGATCGGGGACCAAAAAGGCCAAGGCAAGAAGTCACTTCCTGAGCCGTAACATGTGAATGAGATTAAAACTTCGGTTTTCAGTGTGTTGCTTAGCACCAAAGGGAGGGGGCATCAGTATCAAGGACCAAGGCCGGGTCCTAAGTTTGGTTTATTTGAGGAAACAGAGCCTGCCGGGAAGAGGCGTCTTCTGAGGGTGAAGATGATGATGAACCCGAAGTTGAAGGTGAACAAGATTCCAGTGATGAGCCGGCCGAGGATCGAACAAAGGCCAAGCATGACTTGAAGAGGAAAGTGGCTGAAAAGGGCAAAGTGATAGAACTTGAGGAGGAAGAAGAAGACCAGCCGCCCCTGAAGCGCTTGAGGAAACTTGGGGACTCCCAAAAGTCAATCAAGTTTCTTGTCAAGTCTCCCTCACAAGACAAACCATCCGACCAACCAAAAATCACAAAAGAAGCCCTGGCCCAAGCCCTCAAAACACTAGACGTAACCAAGATACAAATCCCTACCTACAAGCCACCAAAAACCAGAAAGAAAACCAAAGCCAAGAAAACCAAGACCCTACTCCATGACTCACCAGAATCCTCACCTGAACCCTCACCAACAGACCAACCAATTTCAACATCCTACCCCAAATACCTTCCTTACCACACTCACCACCACAACAACAAACCCAACCCGAACCTTCTCAAGTCACAACACCACCTACCCAAACAACCACATCCATATTCACCTCATTAGTTTTCAACTCACCAATACAAACAACAAGCTTATGGAGCAAAACCGTCATTACCTCCCCAACCCAAACCTTCACACCACCTACAACACAACCAACACCACCCACCACTACAACTTCACCAATCATTACCCAAGCCATCACCCTACCTTTGCCAACAACCTCACCACCCATCATGGCAACCACCCCACCATCCACCATTATCTCACCAAAACCCATTTCCCTAGGGATGTCTTCGACACCTCCAGATCCTATCCTCGATAGGATTGTCGCACTGGAGGAATCCAACGCTAAGAGGGTGGAAAGAGAAATTGTTTCACGATCGGGGACCAAAAAGGCCAAGGACAAGAAGTCACTTCCTGAGCCGTACCATATGAATGAGATTAAAACTTCGGTTTTAATGTGTTGCTGAGCACCAAAGGGAGGGGGCATCAGTATCAAGGACCAAGGCCGGGTCCTAAGTTTGGTTTATTTGAGGAGACAGAGCCTGCTGGGGAAGAGGCGTCAACTGAGGGTGAAGATGATGATGAACCCGAAGTTGAAGATGAACAAGATTCAAGTGATGAGCTGGCCGAGGATCGAACAAAGGCCAAGCATGACTTGAAGAGGAAAGTGGCTGAAAAGGGCAAAGTGATAGAACTTGAGGAGGAAGAAGAAGACCAGCGGCCCCTGAAACGCTTGATGAAACTTGGGGACTCCTAGAAGTCAACCAAGTTTCTTGTCAAGTCTCCCTCACAAGACAAACCCTCCAACCAACCAAAATTCACCAAAGAAGCCCTGGCCCAAGCCCTCATGACACTAGACGTTACCAAGATACAAATCCCTGCCTACAAGACACCAAAAACCAGAAAGAAAACAAAGCCAAGAAAACCAAGACCCTACTCCATGACTTACCAGAATCCTCACCAGAACCCTCACCAACAGACCAACCAATTTCAACATTCCTACCCCAAATACCTTCCTTACCACACTCACCACCACAACAACCAACCCAACCCGAACCTTCTCAAGTCTCAACACTACCTACCCAACCAACCTCATCCATATTCACCTCATCAGTTTTCAGCTCACCAATACAAACAAGAAGCTTATGGAGCAAAACCATCATTACTTTCCCAACCCAAACTGTCACACCACCTACAACACAACCAACACAACCCACCACTATAACTTCACCAATCCTTACCCAAGCCATCACCCACCCTTTTCCAACAACCTCACCACCCATAACGACCACCACCCCACCATCCACCATTATCTCACCCAAACTCATCTTCCGAGGGATATCGTCGACACCTCCAGTGTACGCCGATCCTATCCTCGATAGGATCGTCACACTGGAGGAATCCAATGCTAAGAGGGCGGAAAGAGAAATTGTGCTCCTCAAGTTCATTAAGGAGATGAAGCAAAAGGCGTTGGAGGATGAAAAAGAAAAGGCGACTTTGAGGGAAAGGATAAGGGTGTTGGAGGAGTAGAAGGAGGCAAGTGACGCTCTTGCTGAAAATCAAAGATTGTTGACAAACACCTTCCACACCCGAATTCAGAATCTACAAGCGTTAATGAACCGTGAGGCCTCTGAAAACGCTAATTTGAGCAGATCACACAAGACTTGGAGATAGGCTGACTACACTTGAAAGAGACTTACCAAGTGCTAGTGCTCTCAGATCTAGTGTAAACAAGAAAATCGAAGATGCAACGAGAAGGTGGGATGTTGAAAAAGAAGCTACAAACTCAAGAGTTGCAAATCTGGAGAAACAGCTTGCTTCCTCCGCCTCTCTCGATACGCTCAGAGCAGAAATGGAGGCCATACAAGGAATTATTAAAGAGCATGATCGTCTGAATGAGCTACAGCTCAAGACGAAGGAAGACATGGTGAGCAAGTACCAGGTGGCCTCAGACCTCATGGGCATTCAAGAAGATGAATTTCATGGTCTGGATGATAGGCTTGACGCTGTATTTGGGACTTGGAGAAGGTCTGGTGAGACTTCTCAAGTTGGTGGTTCACAGCCTACCGTAGGTCCTTCTGTAACCGTGCGAGGAGTTCAGGCTGTTGTGTCTAAAGGAGAGGCGACTGTTGGTCGGTTAGTACAACAGGGCGGACAGTCTAGCGGGGTTGGTGGTGGATATGAGGGTGATGATGATGGTGATGAAGAAGATGATGATGAGGAAGAAGATGATGACGATGATGAAGTTCATGATAGCTTTGATGAAGATGACAATAATGATGATGAAGGTGGAGCAAGTGGAGACGGAGGGGCCGGAGCAGCAGGAGGTGGAGGTGGAGATAACACTCAATCACCTCCACCAGCTCAACATGACGTTCAAGACCCTGCTGCTCACGACTTGGCTGGCAAAGTCAGGGAGCATGACACACAGATCACTGCCATGTATAAAGATTTGTTTCCTGATGACTTTGCAGGTGTTATGGATGACTTTATCAAAGCAGGAATGAACTTGGAGCATCTTGTTGATCAGAACACTGAAGCGAGGGTTGAAGATGACTACATCAACTACTCACCCAACCCAGACACTCCTCCTGCAAAAGTTCAAGCTTCAGAAACCGCTGCTACTGATCCCGTCTCCAATCCACCTTGACGACTTGACATAGGAACCACCAAAAAAGAAAAGAAAAACGCACATTGTGTCAAGTCGTGCGTGTGCTCGTGTGCTCAACTATCCTTATCATGATGATTCACTCATTGTTTACGCGAAGCATGATAAGAGAAACAACTGTTGAGCCATCAGAAGATACAGCGGAGATCTGATCTACCTCAACCACCATGAGCTGAAATCACTACCAGAGCTCGACATTAATTATCTTCGACAAGCTCTCTAGGCCATGGTGTAGTTGGGAGTTCGTTAGAGATCTGGGTTCCAGACTATCTCCATCGTCAATCAAGGGTGGACTACAAAGATTTCGAGCCAAACAAGGGTCGAAAATACAAGAACTTAAAGGAGATGGACCCGGCTACCGAAGAGCCACGCACTATGTGGAGATACAAGGTGCCGAAAGACTATCACGAGATTTATCATGGCGAGCCCTATCTTCCCAACACTCTCCGAGACTTCATAGATTGGGAGTTTAACAATAAAACCGGTGAGGCCGTCATACACTTCCGTGATATGCACGAGATTCGAGTGTTTGACGAGCATGAGCTTATGGGACTACACATTGAGGATGTGAAGAAGCTCTAAAACAAGCCACTGGGGACCGTCGAGGACTTGGGACGTCAAAACACCGCCCTGATAGTTGAAGCTTTCAACAAGTACGTACGCAGACTTGTTGAACTTCCACTAACAGATGAAGAACTTCTCGTCTACGACACCGACGGGTTCCAATACTAAAGACTAGAGGGAGATTGTTAGGTCCCGTTTTGTATGTTTTAGTCTTTTGTATTGGTTCGGTTATGTATTTGGGACCGATTGGTCATTTTGTATGTATTGGGCCACGATCCATTATAAAGAAGCCTATTGGGCCTTAGTGAATATAATTCATGCTTCTCATGCATGCCACCCTATAAATAGTTTATAGGGAGCATGCCATGAGAAAAATAACCTTTTGTCAAAAAATCTCATTACACATCTTCTTTCTCTCTCGGCTCTCTCTCTCTCTCTCTCTCACTAACTTCCTTAACCGAACATAATATCAAGATCCGAGACCTCTTGGTTACTTAGTGTGATTTTCACTAGCACTAAGTTAGGTTGATCCAAAGACGTTGTTAGATCCACCCGAATAAGGACCTACATTTTGTATAACTAAAATCTAGGAATTTGAGCTTCTTCATTTTGTATAACTAAAATCTAGGAATTTGTATAACCTATCACAAGATGAAAAGAGAACAAAAAAAAGGTAAACGTATGTTGTGATAACTAGCCAATAGAGATACATATATACCATTATAGCATTAAAGAACAACCAACCAACCATATTACCTTTCCCCCTTCCCAAAGTTGCTTGATGTTGCTGAAAGGTATTTCAAGTGCAACAAGATTATTTGCTTCAAACGTATTGGGTAAACACCAAAGAGGGTATTCGTACCAATATAGATATCGTAGAGAATTTGGAAAGTACCAGCGGGCTTCGTCAATCTTCAAACAATCATCAGAAAAATTGTACTTTTCATGGATTCTTACCGAGTTAGCAGCCATGACTTGTTCAATTTCCACCTGAACCCATAATCGACTGTGTTTGTTGGGCTCATACGCATGTTCACGTCGTACAATATTCTTTCCCAATTCTTCTATATGGTCATGCATATGTATATAATACTTGTCCTTCAAATTTATTAGAGATTTTTGCTCAAGAACTCTTAAACCATGTTTAGCATAATATCCGCAACTTTCAAGTATTCTTATTGTTGTATCTTTATCCCAAACTCGAAGGATGCATGCCACGTCAAGGAATATTTCCTTGTGTTCGTCCTCTAGGCTTTCATAACTTAGTTCCAAATTTTCAAGAGTTTCCTTCAATGGAATTGTTTTGAGTCTTTCTAGTGTATGCGCCCATTGCCTATCATCTTTACCACATAGTTTTGAACCCAAAACTTTTATGGTTAACGGAAGACCCGCAGCGTAAATTACAACTTCACGTGAATGCTTTTCATATGCTAGAGTTGGAACATCTTTCCCAAATGCATGCCTACTAAAGAGACGAATTGCTTCCTCCTCCGATAAAAGGCTGACATCATGTATCCATTTCATGTTATGTTCTTTGAGCACCTCTTCATCTCTGGTTGTAATTATAATTCTACTTCCAGGCTTGAACCAAGTAGGATCACCAGCTAACATCTCAAGCTGGTCTCTACGATCCACATCATCAAGAACAACAAGAACTCTTTTACTAAGCAACCTCTTTCTCATTAAGTTTTTCCCATCATAAACACCACTTATACTAATGCTTTTATCATTTAATACATCACTAAGGACTTGTTCTTGCAACTTCTCCAAACCTAACCAAGAGGCTTTATCCCTCACATCCTCAACAAAACTTTTACCTTCAAAATTAACGGATATTTTATCAAAAATAGCTCGGGCTAAAGTTGTCTTCCCTGCACCTCCCATGCCCTTGATCCCTACTATGCGAACATCCTTCAAACCAACCTTTAAATATGCATCGAGATCTTGCATCCTTCGTTCCATGCCTATTAAATTTTCATCAACGTTCATATCAAAGGGACGTAATTTGAGTGAAACCCACTCAACAATTAATTCTATAACTTTAGCTTCATGCTTGTAAATCACAAAAGAAGATTTAGTTAGCTTGCTAAAGAACCCACATGAATAACTATTTTTCACGTCTATACACACTAATTAAGAATGTCAATTATTTCTCTGTAATTAATAAATGGGTTTTTGGGTAAAAACAAATATACGTTTAGGTCTACTCAAATTATACAAAGGGTTTAGGCGAGCAACCACTGTTGTCATCGCCTTCTCTATCACCATTACCAGTACTGCTGTTGTGATCACGACCATGGTCACCAATGGTAATACTTGTTGGTTCCGCCTTTTTTGCTAGGGTCTCCACCATGAATACTTGTGTCATTAGTCGCCATAAATAAATGTAGCCCACGACTTATTTCAGCCAAACTGATTTTACTTGTGTCACTAGTGATACTTTTGTAAATCTGCATGTTGATCCAAGCTCATTGATGTGCAAAAAGTAGTTATTAATTTATTAACTAAATAAACGTTAATCTAGACACTAAGTAATAAATTCTAGACTCTTAAACTTAACTAAACTGTCAACCGGTAAGCACACATATGCATCGAATAAATAACAAGAAACCTCTTAATCATAAACCATAACAAAAACAAAGTCCAAACTAAAATCCAACATTAACAAAAGTTCATCATAAGCCTAGGCGGTCTAGGGGTTTAGCCAACAACCATACTGTTAGGTCCTTTTTGTATGTTTTAGTCTTTTGTATTGGTTCACTTTTCACCCAACACTTTTATCTTTTACTTTCTCTTCCCTCTCATCTTCAAACATTCAAACCCTAAAATCTCTTCAAATTCTTCACCGATCCTCCTCTTTATTCTCCAATATGCCGTTGAATTCAGATTATCCACCCTCGGTATAACATCAGAACCCCATAAATCCTTTCATCTTTATGTTTATGGGTTCACAGAGATCGAGGCGGCGGTTCTTATGAACCGCCTGCTAGATCTGAGTATAGATCTTCATGATTTGGGTTGCTATCATGTTCAGATTCTGTTTTTAGACTTTAGATCTTGTTTATCATCATTATTAATTAGTTTTTAGGATTGATTTGAAAAGTTTGTAGATTTAGGTCTTTGTTCAAACATTCAAGTGTTCAATTGACCATGAAGATATAAGGGGTTTGCCTTCAAACTTTCCAGAACCCTAATTCAGATCTGGGCGACACCAAATAAAAGGAAAAGGAATCAAACATTCAAGTGTTTGCTTGAAAGGAGGTTTCGCTTCGCATGAACATGCGAAGCGAAACACCATCTGTTTCGCTTCTCATGGTCATGCGAAGCGAAATGAGCCCTCAAGCGAAAAACCAACACTTGGAAATTTTTTGGAATTAAAAGTCTGATAAAGCTACTAAACTGCTTGGACATAAATGGACTGTTTGGACTCCTGGACAATTTTTTTTTTTTTTGGACTTGATCTTTGTACTTTGTGGATAAATTGACTTGTTAATAGATAACTTTGTTAACTTATTAAAACTAAAATTATACTTAAACTTTATTAATTGAAGTAAATTAGTTAACTTATGTAGATGTAAATACTTAATGCTTATGTACATAACCTTTATGTTTATGTTTTAACTTAATGATGATTCTCATGATCTCTTGGTTTAAATTTCAGGGACATAACAATTTTTGTGCTCTCGGGCTGCCTAAGACAAAGGCTGACAAAGTATTCACTTCAATGGTCAAAGGGCTCAAGCAATCACCACTTGCCTATGCTATCACCGCCAATCCAGCCGTTTACTATAAATGGATCTTGGACTTCTAAGCATTTGCCAAGATTGCTGTTGATTCTCTATCCTTCACAAAAATTATGGAAAGAAAGGAGTTGATAATTACAGAAGCATAAATTAGACGGGTGTTAAAGATTGCTGACCAGCCAGATTATACATATCAAAAGGGAAACAAGAAGAAGCTGGTTGGTTTTGTTGAACAGATGGGATACGAAGGAGCCTCGAAAAGAGTCATCTTCCGGAGGTTTTTATTCCACATAGTCACCCATATTCTGACTGATATTCGTGGAGGATTCGACAGTATGAGTACAGACTGGGTTCGTATTATGTCTGCATTGACTAATAGAGAGAAGTTCAACTCCTCTCGAAGGATATTCTTGTGCATGCTGGAAACATAAAGAGTGGTGCTACATGGCTCATGTACCCGAGATTCGTACAGCTGCTTCTAGACAATTTAATTCCAAATGTTCCACAATCGATGACCAAAAAGGCCAAGGACAAGAAGTCACTTCCTGAGCCGTAACATGTGAATGAGATTAAAACTTCGGTTTTCAGTGTGTTGCTTAGCACCAAAGGGAGGGGGCATCAATATCAAGGACCAAGGCCGGGTCCTAAGTTTGGTTTATTTGAGGAGACAGAGCCTGCCGGGGAAGAGGCGTCTACTGAGGGTGAAGATGATGATGAACCCGTAGTTGAAGGTGAACAAGATTCCAGTGATGAGCCGGCCGAGGATCGAACAAAGGCCAAGCATGACTTGAAGAGGAAAGTGGCTGAAAAGGGCAAAGTGATAGAACTTGAGGAGGAAGAAGAAGACCAGCCGCCCCTGAAGCGCTTGAGGAAACTTGGGGACTCCTAGAAGTCAACCAAGTTTCTTGTCAAGTCTCCCTCACAAGACAAACCACCCGACCAACCAAAAATCACCAAAGAAGCCCTGGCCCAAGCCCTCAAAACACTAGACGTAACCAAGATACAAATCCCTACCTATAAGCCACCAAAAACCAGAAAGAAAACCAAAGCCAAGAAAACCAAGACCCTACTCCATGACTCACCAGAATCCTCACCTGAACCCTCACCAACAGACCAACCAATTTCAATATTCCTACCCCAAATACCTTCCTTACCACACTCACCACCACAACAACAAACCCAACCCGAACCTTCTCAAGTCTCAACACCACCTACCCAAACAACCACATCCATATCACCTCATCAGTTTTCAGCTTACCAATACAAACAACAAGCTTACGGAGCAAAACCGTCATTACCTCCCCAACCCAAACCTTCACACCACCTACAACACAACCAACACCACTCACCACTACAACTTCACCAATCATTACCCAAGCCATCACCCTACCTTTGCCAACAACCTCACCACCCATCATGTCCACCACCCCACCATCCACCATTATCTCACCAAAACCCATTTCCCGAGGGATGTCTTCGACACCTCCAGATCCTATCCTCGATAGGATCGTCGCACTGGAGGAATCCGAGGGCGGAAAGAGAAATTGTGCTCCTTAAGTTCATTAAGGAAATGAAACAAAAGGCGTTTGAGGATGAAGAAGAAAAGGCGGCTCTGAGGGAAAGGATAAGGGTGTTGGAGGAGTAGAAGGAGGCAAGTGACGCTCTTGCTGAAAATCAAAGATTGTTGACAAACACCTTCCACACCCGAATCCAGAATCTACAAGCGTTAATGAACCGTGAGGCCTCTGAAAACGCTAATCTGAGAGCAGATCACACAAGACTTGGAGATAGGCTGACTACACTTGAAAGAGACTTGCCAAGTGCTAGTGCTCTCAGATCTAGTGTAAACAAGAAGATATAAGATACAACGAGAAGGTGGGATGTTGAAAAGGAAGCTACAAACTCAAGAGTTGCAAATTTGGAAAATTAGCTTGCTTCCTCCGCCTTTCTCGATACGTTCAGAGCAGAAGTGGAGGCCATACAAGGAAAGATAAAAGAGCAAGATCGTCTGAATGAGCTACAGCTCAAGACAAATGAAGACATGGTAAGCAAGTACCAGGCGGCCTCAGACCTCATCTCATGGGCATTCAAGAAGATGAATTTCATGGTCTGGAGGATAGGCTTGACGCGGTGTTTGGAACTTGGAGAAGGTCTGGTGAGACTTCTCAATTCGGTGGTTCATAGCCTGCCGCAGGTCCTTCTGTGACCATGCGAGGAGTTCAAGTTGTAGTATCTAAAGGAGAGGTTAGTACAACAGGGCGGCCAGTCTAGCGGTGTTGGTGGTGGATATGATGGTGATGATGATGGTGATGAAGAAGATGATGATGAGGAAGAAGATGACGACGATGATGAAGTTCATGATAGTTTTGATGAAGATGACGATAATTATGATGAAGGTGGAGCAGGTGGAGACGGAGGGGCCGGGGCAGCAGGAGGTGGAGGTGGAGATAACACTCAATCACCTCCACTAGCTCAACATGACGTTCAAGACCCTGCTGCTCACGACTCTGCTGGCAAAGTCTGGGAACACGACACACAGATTACTGACATGTATAAAGATTTATTTCCTGATGACTTTGTAGGTGCTATGGATGACTTTATCGAAGCAGGAAAGAACTTGGAGCAACTTATTGATCAGAATACGGAGGCGAGGGTTGAAGACAATTACATCAATTACTCACCAAATCCAGACACTCCTCCTGCTCAAGTTCAGGCTACGGAGACACCTGCTGCTGATCCCGTCTCCACTCTAACAGATGATCTGACACAGGAACTACTAAAGAGAAAGAGAAAGAATCATATAGTGTCAAGTCTTGCATGCGCCAACGATCTCATCTATCCTTACCACGATGATTCGCTGACTGTATATGCAAAGTATAATAAGGAGAACGCGTGTTGGGCGATTAGGCGATATAGTGGTGATCTAATTTATCTCAACCATCATGAGCTGAAGTCACTACCAGAGCTTGACCTCAATTATCTTCGAAAAGCTCTAGGTCATGGTGCGGTTGGGAGCACTCTGGATAGTTGGATCCCATATTATCTTCATCGACAGTCGAAGGTCGATTACAAGGAGTTTGAGCCAAATAAGAGTCGGAAGTACAAGAACCCAAGAGACCCAGTCACTGGAGAGCCACGAACCATGTGGAGATACAGGGCACCAAAGAATTGTCATATCATCTACCATGGAGAGCCCTTTGTTCCCAACATCCTCCGAGACTTCACAGGCTGGGAATTTGACAACACAACAGGGGAGGCCATCATACGCTGCAAAGATCTGCCTGAGATTCACGTATTTGACGAGCATGAGCTAATAGGGTTGCATATAGAAGATATCAAGAAGCTCTACAACTCACCCCTGGGAACCGTCGAGGACATTGGTCATCAGAACACAGACCAGATGGTGGAAGCCTTCAACAAATTTGTTAGAAGAGTTGTTGAACTTCCACTACCCGAGGACGGCTGGCTAGATTATGACACCGACGGGTTCCAATACTAAAGACTAGAGGGAGATTGTTAGGCCCCTTTTGTATGTTTTAGTCTTTTGTATTGGTTCGGTTATGTATTTGGGGCCGATTGGTCATTTTGTATGTATTGGGCCACGGTCCATTGTAAAGAAGCCCATTGGGCCTTAGTGAATATAATTCATGCTTCTCATGCATGCCACCCTATAAATAGGGAGCATGCCATGAGAGAAATAACCTTTTGCAAAAAAATCTAATTACACACTTTCTCTCCTTCTCTCGGCCCTCTCTTTCTCTCTTATTACACTCAACCGAACATAATCTCTAGATCCGAGACCTCTTGGTTGCTTAGTGTGATTTCCGCTAGCACTAAGTTAGGTTGATCCAAAGACGTTGTTAGATCCACCCGAATAGGGACCTACACATACTCAAGAACAAAAGAAAATAAATTGGTTCAAACAATAAATTCATGACGAAAATAATATATTCAAACCAAATAAATAATAATGATGTTTTGATGAGTATGTGTTGAAACCTACTCGAACCAACGGCCTTCCTCTTCTTGTTTCTTTCTTTTTGCGTGCTGTCCCCTTTGTCTGATTTTCTCACCTGATGCGTAGGGGTCTCCTCCTCATATTATCACTAAAACCTTTTTTATATTAATAATTATTGCCGACATTCCAATTACTGAAACAAAACCCTTTCTTTTTTTTTCTTTGTATTCAGCCTACATCATGTGTGCAAAGCTCGTTGATCCAGTCCATGTTCAAAAGCACTAAACAAGCCCAATATAATAAACTCTATAGCCTACTACATTATTTCTTGGTTCCTGCCTACATCAAATAAATTGTTGGAAGGGTTACATAATATTATTATATTTTAAATGTAAAGCAAAGAATTCAATCACTAAAATCACTTAAACGTTATGTGTTAAAATAGTAGAATTCTATTTATAATAAAATTATAATAACATATCAGATATATTAATTTTTCATGAACTTAGTTTAGTATTGATAAATACTCTTTTTAGCTCGTTGACTCATGAAATCTTTAAAAACTCGCATATGAACCAAATATTAATAATATTCAATAAAAACTTGGCTCACAAGCACTTAAAAGTGTAGAGAATATTTATGTAATAATATGTATATTTTAGACCATATCACTCATTTTCATTCAACCCGTTATGACCCAGCCCGACCTGGCCGTCCGTTTGCGTTGCTATTATCCATACAATTTGGAATGCAAGTCTTTTACATTATAATTTGCCAATAGAACATGAGATGCCATAGTGTAGATATAATGAAGAATTACCCATTAGCAGTGTTCCTCACGTCCAAACCAAACAAATTGGCTGCTTCTTTAAGAGCCTTTCTCCATTTTCCAACCTCTGATTCATTCTTATGTGTGGCAAGGGCTTCCCCAACTGATCCAGCTTGTTTACGCACATCAGAAGGATCCACATCATAGAACACGGGAAAAGCAGTATGCCCATTGGTCTTAATGCACTCCATGATCTTCAGAAGCTCGTTTAAGCACCATGATGAAGATGCGTAGCGTTTGGAAAACACAATAATATAGAATCTGGAATCTTCAATGGCTTGTAAGAGCTCTTCACTGATCTCTTTTCCTCTCTCAAGTCTCTCGTCATCCTTGAAGGTGTAAATACTTTGTCGATCAAGAGCAGCATAAAGATGATCAACAAAGGTCTTGCGTGTGTCTTCACCACTAAAGCTCAGAAACACATTATATTTGTAGCTTTTGTTGTGATCACATGAACTTGAAGAAGCCATCGATCGAAGGTATGCCAATACTTGACAAATCTATGAAGTGCAAACCTGACCTATGAAGTGTAACCGGTTGTCAGGTGATTAGTTGGTTAGCATGTGCTTCACTGAGTAATTATATAGATCCCCTCTTGAAAGGGGGGAAACAAACAGAGACAAATTTAAAATCTGTGAGCATTAAGTTTGAAAAAGACAAGCGAATATCTTCCAGAAATGTTTAAACAGGTGTAATTTTGAAATCTGTAAATTATAATGTTATAATTAGGCTGAAATCAAAGAAAATCACAGCAGTTGACTTTCCATAATATGTATAAAAAGGATGCGATTCTGATCTCATTACTCTGGAGATTTTAGAGAGGATATGGACACGATGGGCACACTTTGAAAACACAGAAATGCGGTTTAATTTTAAGGTTTACATGTGTTGGTATTCCAGTATTAGAACCGGAAATAATAAAATAGAAACAATAAATGATAACGGTGAACCGGGCTTGTGTTTGACACAATTCCCTTAAACAGATTCGCGGTCTGTTCCCAGGGTACTCCGGTTCAAAGCAGTAGCGGACTGCCGGACTTGATCACTTGTCTGAAACGAAACCGTAATAATGCTGCAGCGGAGAGGACGAGAGAGTTGTGTGTTTTCTCGGGTTGTATGAAATGAAGCATTTCATCTAGTTTTATAACAATAAAACTCATAACTTATTGTTGACCATTAGTGCATAATAATAACTAGTAATTATCATAATAATGGTCATTAGTACAATGAAACTGAAAGATAATAATCATTACTGATTAATGATCATTAATATCATTGACTATTCAGTTAAGAGAAACTGAAATTTAATAATCATTACTGAATAATGAACATTAATGTCATTGACTTTCAGTTACGAAATGCACCAGCGAGCAGTCTCAAAAAACAAGTGCAAAAAAAAAACTACCTCACGCGAGCCCAGGTTTTCGGAGTTGCATTCGTGTCCGCGGGATGTGCGGGCACGCACGAGCTCGAAGAATTTAAGTCCAGAAACCCAATTTTGCATCAACAGTTGACCTTTGGTCAAACTAATGAATTCTTGATTTAATTGCTCATGGTATAAGAAGTTTAGGAGATGTGTATAAGCTTGTTTCAATGATTATAACTACCTAACAATCATTAAGAAACTAAATAGGGAAATGACTATAATACCCCTGTATATATAAAACCTGTCTAACAGTTCTCATGTACTAACAGTCACACTGCGTCCTTCATGTATTTGAGTAACTAAACAGCAATACAATCTAAAGATCGGATCGACATCATCCACTAGCAGTTGATAAGTTATCAGTTAAGCAAAATCAGAGCAGAATACACCAGAAGCACAGGTAATTAACACGTTACACATTTGATTCTGATTAAAAAAGATATATAAATATATATTAAGCATGTGCCCTGCACCAGTTAAAATAAGAATATTTTGAACTTTACTTCCTGTTGACTTTACTTTAGTCAAATACTAGTTGTTTTACTAATTTACCCCTAAGCCATTGCTTAGTTGCAATTCTCCAATTTCATTGAGGAAAAAGTTATTTGGTGGAGTTCCAAACTTCTATTGACTTGATTTTGTATTATAGGATGGTTTATGGTAAGTTCAGAAGCTTTTTGATGGTTTTTGACAAAAAGGATATTTTGGTTATTATGGAACAGATGGTCAAAACTGGCAATTCTATTAGGTTTGACTTTTTTGGTGTCAACTTTGACTTCTGGAGGAACTATGAAAGTCAACAGAATGTGTATATAAAGATTTGGAAATCTATTGGTCATAAAAGCTGAACAAAAAATTGCTATGACCATAAAGGGTAATCTCGTCTTTCTGAAAAAAGTTTAAGTCGAGAATTCTTTGTCCAAATCTGAAATTTCAGTTAAATCTGAATTTCTATTGGCCAGAGTTGACTTTCGGAGAATGTGGACTTCTTTGGTTAATAAGTCAAAACTTGGTTGAACAAGAGCTGGAACTGTTTCCTGATGGCGAATAGTATAGTTAACAGAGTTATGCTTGAGAAATGGGGTGTCATGGGTTTATCTAAATGGTAAAACGAGAAACAGGAATTAGATAAGCCCGGAATAGGGCCCAATTGATCAGTTAGAGTGGGTTGAATGAAACACGAAGGAAATATAGTGAGACCTAGTTAGAGATCGGTTGAATAAAAACAATTGAGCCTGGTTTAGTCAAGTGTTGAAGTGCAAACAGTTCTGGGCTAGTTATGTTACACTGGCTATTAATTAAAAAAAACAAAATATTAGAGCCCAGAGGAGCATTGCTAATTGCCGATGCCTTTGTACTCGTTTATGTGTGCCGAGAATAAGCAGTATTGCGATCGCCGGCCCTGGAACATACATTGGAATTACAATTCTAAGTGGGCCTTTTTTTGATTATTTTGCATTTTAGAGTTGCGATTTTGATTTGTCATAAAACGTATGTCTTTAGGTTTGGTTTATTCGAACATCTTGCTCAGTTTCTTTGTCCCAAGAAAGCTTTATCATTATTTAACAGGTGTTTGTATTTCAGGCGCATTTCGTCTTAAAAGAACACGTGAGGAAGTTAATTGGAGAAACCGAGGTCAAACTCTTTCACTATTATTGATACTGAATTTGTAAGTAACACTAAGGGTATGTTTGGCAAAACTAGCTGGTGGCTGGAAGCTGGTGACTGGTGTCTGGAAGCTGGTAGCTAGATGCTATAGTTTTTAGATGTATTTAAGTGTTTGGCAGAGTAGCTGGATCTTTTAATAAATGTATAAAATGACCAAAATGGGCATAATTAAAAAACAATAATATTAAATATACTTATTTTGGAAGGTTATTTAAGTAATTAAAATACTAAAAGCTTGTAGCCCTTTTCAAACGCTACTAGTTGGAGCATTAAGCTTTTTCTCATGACCTAAAAGCTTCAAGCTCCTTCCAACCAAACAAGGCTTTTAATAAAGTATGAGCTTTTTCTTAAAAGCTTGAAACCCCTAAAAGCTCCTTGCCAAACATACCCTAAATGACTAAATTATAATGAAAACAGGATTTCAGGCGGTTTCCTACTCTGCAAACCGCTCTCCCTGCCGCTGCGGGTGAAGCATTGGAAAAGTTTCGTGAAGAGAGTAAAAAGACAGTTGTTAGACTAGTAAAAATGGAGTCTTCATATCTGACCGTCAATTTTTTTCCAGAAGCTTACAAAATGGGGCCCACTCCTTAACCTGGAGACTGCAAAAACCCACCTGGTCCAGACCCATACCCATAGTTGACCGATATGCAGAAGCATATTTCAGAAGGATCAGGTCAAACGTGTCATTGTATATTGGTATGGTATCAGATACACTGAGGAGCATGATACCCAAAGCGGTTGTTTATTGTCAAGTTAACGTGGCTAAGCAAAATCTATTAAGTTACTTCTACACGCTGGAAGTCAATCAAACTTGCAATGCTTGACTAATGAAAGTCAACTAATTCTAATGTGTAAAACTTTATAAGAAAACATTATTATGCATTAAGTTGTCTATTCAAATGAAAAAGAAAACATAGCGCTTCGTTCATTTATCCAAAACATATATCAACTTACAAGAAGATTCATTAATACTAATGTTCAACAAAAATTATAGAACAAAAAGGTTTTGAAGTTAGCATATGAGCAAGTTATTCATTTCCGTGGACTGTCCACTGTTTCTTTGCATTGGTGTAGATAATAGATCCTACAGCAGAAAAGAAAAACATAGACGTTTAAAATATATAATCTCAAGATCATTGTCAAGTCATTTAAGTTATTCATCCAGTTGTATTTTTAGTTGAGTTAGAATAAGAGAAATAAATATCTTCCAGAAATGTTTAAACATGCGCTAGCTAGAAATAAGTATAATGTAATGTTTGTAATTAGATTAAAAATTCAAAGAAAATCACAGTAGTTTGACTTTCCATAATAGTCAAACTGTGTTCCCTAGTTTAAATATAACAGAAAGCTATGTATAAAAGGATGGTTTAATATTAAGGGTTCATCAATTGACAGTTGACCTTTGGTCAACCTTTGAATTCTTAAACGTAGACGCAGAAAGGTCAACTTTGAATTCTTAAACGTAGAACCAGGTGATTTGTGATCAGTTCAGCAACATCAGAAGCACAAGTAACATGTTACAAATTCAGATCGATTGCATAAATATTTACAAAAATGCCCCTGATGTCAGCTAAAAATAAGAAAATTAAAATAACTTTGAACAATTAGTACTTGCATCCAAAATATTGGATCCAGAAATGAAAAAAACCGGAAAGACCAACCAAAATAACCAAACCGAATCAGAAACCGAAGGTTAGACCAAACTCTTGATTCGTTTTGGTTTTGCATGTAACTAAAACGGAAAAAATGGAACAGGACCAAACCAAACTAATAAATTTATTTTAAAATTTATATAATTTATAATAGTTTAATATATAGTTAACCAAAATGTTTTAGCCCAAATATACAATAATCAGTTAGTTATTAACTAACAAAAAAACTTAGGCCCAAATTCATTATTTCTAGCTAACCAGAAAAAGTAAAACTGAATCGAACCCAAACCAATAACCGAAAAACCTAAACCGGTCGATTTTCAAAAACTCAAAAACCGACACTTTGGTTTTTTGTCCAGTTTTAGTCCAAAACCGAACCAAACCGACCCAAGCACACCCCTAGAACTATTCAATGTGCTAATTCAATACAAGATGACTGTCAAAGTCAAAATTCTGATGTATAATGTTTTCACTACCTTTATTTGTATTTATCCAATTATTTACATTAAAGTTATCCATAATCATATCAATTTCAATTATTGAAAACAAAATAAGGCTAGAGTACTTGTATCCAATAGGGGTGTGCATGAATCCAAAAAAAATCGTTCCAAAAAAGGAAAAAAATGGAAAGACCAAACCCAAATAACCAAAATGAAGCAAGCTAAGACGGTTTGGTTTTATGTTTTCTTAAAAAACCAAACTCTCAATTCGGTTTCTGTGTTTGCATGTAGTTAAAACCGAAAAAACGGGTCCGAACCGAACCAAACTAATAGATAGTTAACCCAAAAGTTTTGGCCCAGATGTATAATAATCAATTAACTGACAAAAAACTTAAGCGAAAATGCATTATTTTTTGGTTAACGTGAAAAAACTAAAACCGGACCGAACCCAAACCAATAACCGAAAAACTGAAACCAATCAGTTTTGAAAAACTCAAACATTGATACTTTGATTTATTTTAAAATTTAAATAATTTATAATAGTTTAATATATAAGTTTAGGTAGACAAGACTTTTTAGACATCCCCCGTCCACGTTAAGTTTTACCAAATCTTTACAATTATTAAGATTTAACCTCTCGAGTTTGGGAGTCAGCCCAAGGTCAAGGCTCCTCAACTTTGATTCACTCAAGTCAAGGAATTTGAGTTTCTTCATAACCTATCACAAGATGAAAAGAGAACGAAATAAGGTAAACATATATCAGTATAACATTAAAGAATAACCATATTACTTTTCCCTCTTCCCAAAGATGTTCGATGTTGCTGTTAGACATATCAAGTGCAACAAGATTATTTGCTTCAAACGTTTTGGGTAAACACCAGTGGGGGTAGTTGTACCAATACAAATATCGTAACGAATCTGGAAAGTGTAGGCAAGCTTCGTCAATAACAGAACTACCATTGAACTCTCTGTTGTTCACAATAAGGCAAGTTTTTTCATGTTTCCAAGATCTTCCAAAAAAATACCAGGAGTGATTCTTAGATCTATAAATCTTGTTCGTTTACAAACCTGCAATTCAAGAACAATCATAAAAGTTGAGTTATAACGGATGAAATTTTTGCAAGTTTCATCTCTACCTTACAAATAAATTGGACTCTTACCGAATTATCAGCCAAAATATCTTCAATTTCTTTCTGAACCCATAATCGGCTACGCTTGTGGGCTTGTCCAAATGCCCACGACCAACAATACTCTTGCCCATTTCTTCTATATGGTCATGCATGTCTATGATTGGACCATAATATTGGTTTAAAGTTATAATTAGAGATTTTTGCTCAAGAACTCTTAAACCATATTCAGCATGAAGTCCGCAACTTTCAAGCATACGAATTGCATCGTCTTTCTGCCACCCTCGAAGGAAGCACGTCACATTCAGGAATAATTCCTTGTGTTCATCCTCAAGGCTTTCATAACTTAATTCCAATTTTTTAAGAGTTTCCTTCAATGGAATTGTTTTAAGTCTTTCTAGTGTATGACTCCATTGCCTTTCATCTTTACCGCATAGTTTTGAACCCAAAACTTTTACTGTCAATGGAAGACCAGCAGCATAACTTACAACTTCATTTGAATGTTTTTCATACCCTTGAGTTGGAATATCTTTCCCAAACGCAGGCTTACTGAAAAGGCGAATGGCTTCTTCCTCCGTTAAAAGACTGACATTGCGTATCCATTTCACATTATGTTCTTCCAGCACCTCTCCATCTTTAGTAGTAATTATAACTTTACAATCCACATCGTCAAGAACAACAAGAACTTTCTTGCTAGACAACCTATTTTTCATTAAGTTTTTCCCTTCTTGGATACCACTTACGCTAATGTCTTTACTCTTTAATGCATCTCTAAGAATTTGTTCTTGCAACTTCTCCAAACCTAACTGTTTTCCCTCACATTCTCAACAAAGCTTTTACCTTCAAAATCAGTGGATATTTTATCAAAAATAGCTCGGGATAAAGTTGTTTTCCCTGCACCTCCCATGCCCTTAATCCCTACCATGCGAACATCCTCCAAACCGATCTCTAAATACCGATCAAGATCTTGCACCCTTTGTTCCATGCCTATTAAATTTTCATCAACGTTCATATCAATGGAACGTAACTCAAGCGAAACCCAATCAACAATTAACTCAATGACTTTAGCTTCATGCCTATAGAACACAAAAGAGGATTCAATTAGCTTGATCAAGAACCCACATGAATAATTATCACTAAGCATGTCAATTTGACTCTATAAACAATACATGGGTCGATTTGGGCAAACAATACATTCAAGTTCATCTGGCTCTACCCAAAGTATACAAAGTGTTAGAACGGGATGCTCAGAACACATTAGTTAATCTATAATGCGTCCGGGCGAGCAACCACTACCATCACCATCACTCCGTCAACACCCTAACCGCCACCGTCGCATACAACACCACCGTTGCAATCACGACCATGGTCACCGCAGATAATACCCGCTGTTGCCGCCTCTCCACCGTGAATACCTGGTGTTACTAGACATATAAAAAGATGTAGCCTGATCACCTATTTTGGTACTTATATTTATAAAACGACTAATTTCAACCAAACTGATTTTAGTCTGAACCATGATCCCGAGCTCAATTTCATTCAAACCAGTTATGGCCCAATCCAATTCGGCCCCTCGTTCTCCTGGCATTATACACAAACTGAAAAACAAGTACCCATTAGCAGTGTTCCTCACATCCAAACCAGACAAACCGGCTGCTTGTTTTAGAGCCTCTCTCCATTTTCCAACCTCTGATTTATTCTTATGTGTAGCAAGGGCTTCTCCAACTGATCCAGTTTGTTTGCGGACATCAGAGGGTTCCACATCGTAGAACACGGGGAAAGCAGTATGCCCATTGGTCTTAATGCACTCCATGATCTTCAGAAGCTCGTTTAAGCACCATGATGAAGATGCGTAGCGTTTGGAAAAAACAATAATATAGAACCTGGAATCTTCAATGGCGTGTAAGAGCTCATCACTAATCCCTTTCCCTCTCTCGAGTCTCTCATCATCCTTGAATGTGTAAATACCTTGTCGATCAAGTGCAGCATAAAGATGATCAACAAAGGTTTTGCGTGTGTCTTCACCACTAAAGCTCAGAAAGACATTATACTTGTAGCTCTTGTTGTGACCACATGAACTTGAAGAAGCCATTGAATGTATCCTATGCATGAGAGATCAAAAAAGATCAGACCTTTTTGAAGAATTATTCACCAGCAAAGAAAGTAGGATAAATTGAATGTTTTAACTACAGCATGTGTATTAGGATAAAATGCTATTAAAGATGTCAATACAATGTCCGCATAATGAATTTTCACAATCTTTTTACTTTTTGGAATTAATCTGTCTTACTTTCTTAACTACAAATTGAAGGGTTAATCCTAATTGTTCTTGTTAGAAAATAAAGTAAATTATAAATATTTCAAAGGATCGGATTATCATCATTTCCCAAAATAGAAGATGTGTACAACAATATGACAGCAAAGATTATAACGTTAGAGGCTGGAATCAAGGGATATTTTTTTACTTTTATTTGTTTTTTCCTTGTTAAAGGTCAACACCTTTGTTTGTTTAATTACTTGTCTTGTACCTTTATAAAATAACAAAAGAAAAGTAAAATAAAATAACACGTAACGGGATTTGTTTGTTTAACACGCCACGGGATTTGTTTGTTTAATTACTTGTCTTGTTAAAGGTCAACGCCTATGTTTGTTTAATTCCATGTTAAAGGTCAACACCACGAGTTTGTCTTGTACCGAGGATTCTTTTGTGTTTTATTACTTTTGTTTAATGTTTAATTACTTGTCTTGTTAAAGGTCAACACCTTTGTTTGTGGTGCAGGGTACAAGACAAACTCATGGTGTTAATTACTCGGTACAAAATGCCATGCCCCTCAAAGACTTCTGGATCGTGATGCAGGGCACTTGGGGAGAAATCGAGTGAATTGATCCCAATCCCATGACGTGTGCAGCTATTATCAAAACATACAACATAATCAGGTCTGAACAAAAATTATTTCAATTCCTTATCGCTTTAGAACGGAAATATGATCATATAAAGAGGGAAGTTTTGAGATGGGATCCCATACATACCCTCACCAGAACATCTTGGGTGCGGATGTATCATCACAGCAAGGAGTGGCGGCTGGGTTGGCTACCACCAGACCAGGGGAACCGATCGGAACCAGGTTTGTATCATAAGGGCACTACTGCTCAGACCAGGGGTGAAAATCGAATGGGCCATCATCCCGGGAAGATAAATCACAATTAAAATGCAGTCATTGCGGGATGTCGAAAGAAAAAATTCGTTGGAGAGGGAAGCTGCGGGTTTGGTGGTTTTGCAGGTTCCACCGGAGAAGAAGCAGCTGGCACTCCGTGGGGATCTCAAACCCTTGCATTTTAGATTCTGTTTTTTTAGACCCTATTAAAATACCCTTTTGAATCTTACAAGACATGAGCGATTATTGGGTGTCGCACTGACCGTCAGGTATGGAAGAAGTGACTCATAATACTATGATGTTGGCTCATGGGACTAAAAAAAGAGAAGATTGGTTATGACATAGAAGATTGGAACATCCATCTATCGGTTATTTACGTATTTTATTTTCAAAATTATTTCTTTTCAATGAAGATTTACTGTGTAATGAGCTAAGTGTGGGAATCGAGAGGGAGCCTTGCGAGGAGAGCCATGAGGATGTAAGTGACTTGGTTACTACGGAATTACACCTCATATCTGATAAACCAAAACACGCACCGTACTCAATCTCCATTCGGGACGTGTCGAGGTTTGAAAATATGGTTAGAAGAGAAAGGATAACGAGGCTCAGGGATCGAATTGTGCGTAGGAATTTGTCATACCCAACTAACTTCACCGATGCATTATGTAAGGATGACCACCTCTTGGATTACATACGTATCATACAGTTACATACGCTTCAAGTACGATAGTCGGTCGTTTGATATCACCCCTAACATACGCCCCTCGAAACTCCCGTGGATAATTCCTCCATTCGATATGTGTACAGTCGATGCTACCGAGCATCCCTGGAAAATGCCATCTAGCCTCATGCGCGGCGTAAAGACGTGTAATGTCATGTCTTGTTGGTTTTCGTAGAAACACTTTGCCATACAATTTAATAATCGCGTTACAAAAGAATTGCAGACATTCACGTGAAGTTCTCTGAGACATTTGTAAGTATTCATCGAATTGATCGGGTGGGTTACCTGTCGCTAATTGACGAATAGCGGATGTGCATTTTTGAAGCGCCGTAAAACTTCGTTTGCCCCTCGCATCGTAAGATTCTTGAAACCATTCTTCGCTTGCTTCGACGTCCGCTACAATCTTTAAAAATAAAGATTTCGGCAAATGAAACCGATCCCTGAACGTCTCGTCATTGTATTTCGGTTCCTCCACAAAATAGTCGTTCATTAGCACTTCGTGGGCATGTATACGATCACGATCCACCATTTTTTTCTTTGGACGGCTCGGGCCTTCAAGTTCGTTATATAACAACGGGAACCATTCAACAATGTCATCGTCCGAAGAAGAAGAGCTATCGGTGTCTAGAGGAAACGAGTTGCTCGGAAAATCCATATATTTTTGTATTGAATTGAAGTGGTGAAGAAATAGGTTTTTGTAGTAGAAGATTGAGAGTGTTTTGAGTTGGATTTGATTTTGAGTTGGATAGAAATGGTTGTTAATTTATATTGTTTATTTATTTATTTTTTTTTTACACCCAACGGTCGGATTCCTTGGTATTCACCACGTGATGGCCATACGGCCGGACCCCCATCACGCGTGATGGGGGACCGGCGGCGGTGTTCGTGAGGCCATCACGCGTGATGGCACTTGTATAACAGACCACCCCCGTCCCCTCTTATTAGAGCATTCTCATCCTACCCCCTATCTCTAAACCAAAAATTACACTAAAACTCACAACATTTTCTCTCTCCATTTCAATTAAATAATACTTTTTATACCTTTTATCATTACCTTTTCTCTTTCCGTTACTCACAACCACTTTCAAAATATATTAAAAAATTATAGGGGATGAAAAGTAGCTTTTCAAATATACAAAAAAATCACTATTTTTTCTAAAATATAAAAACTCTTCACTCACAAATCACTCTCTAAATTATAAAAACACCCCTCACATAAAATAAGGAGTTTGATGAGAATACTGTTAGATAACATATTAAGAATCTTCTTAAATTCTTCAAAGCTCTTCACTTCCCTCACGGATAGACATGACTGAATTACCTATAAATAAATTTATAGAATATGTAAGTAAATAGATAA
Organism: Bidens hawaiensis; assembly: GCF_021521415.1. NCBI lineage: Eukaryota > Viridiplantae > Streptophyta > Magnoliopsida > Asterales > Asteraceae > Bidens > Bidens hawaiensis. The sequence continues at coordinate 255,233 of NW_027494639.1, forward strand.
TTTATAAATACTCATGTATTCGTGTATTCAAAGTTTAAATTCTGTTAGTTTATAATTCGAATGTATAATTCCTAGACTTTATTATTTTATAAAAGTTTAAAATTCAAATTATTAAATATCATACAACTATAATTGTATTTAGTAAAATGTGTAAGTAAAGAAATGTTAAAGTTAAAATATAAAAGACAACAAAAATGAGAAGTGTGAGAATGAATCTAATTCATTGATCTTAAATTTGAATTGTATAGATTAATTTAAGAAAAATAAATTGATGAGAAGAGCATAAAGGTAATAACTCACTTTTGTTGACATTCTCTTTCCACATGCAAGACACATGTTAATTCCCCCATCATTTTAAAACGTCCATAGCTTTTTCATGCAACATTTTTTTTAAATCTCACTATAATAACAAGCGTTTTTTATCTTTAATATGAGTATTATATTGTTATATAGCAAGCGTTTTTTTATCTTTAAAAAAATAATGTTGCATGAAAAAGCTATGGACGTTTTAAATGATGGGAGAATTAACATGTGAGTTGCATGTGGAGAGAGAAAATATGTACTATTATTTTTATACTCTTTTACCTTTGGTCTCCACTTAACACATGTCAATCAAATATGACTTCTCATACTTCTCATTTTTGTTGGCATTTATAGAATAACTCAACCCAATAAAGAAAATGTAATCTAGTGGGCTTAATAAGAAATATTTGGCTAGTGGTGACAAAAGCGTGGGCCTTGATTTCTTGGCCGAAAAAACAAGTGATCATCTTTGGTAACAATTTCGGTGACCTAGGTTCATTACCTCTCTTAAAATCAATTATAACTCGTTATATGATTAGAGACAAAATAATATTTGTAAACTTTACATTAGAAAATTTTAAAACTCAAATTATGATTATACTTAAGACAGAATTACAACTTTTGTCCTTTAAACATATTCAATTTATGAATCGGGTCCTTTAAAAAGTTTACTTTGATTCTCTGTCCTTTAAACGACAATGTATCTCGCTTTTTGTCCTTTGGACTAACGACCATCCAAAAAATCAGTTAACTCTTAGCATGTGCTAGGCACATGAGGGTATAAAGGTAATTTCAACCTTAATATAGTAATAAAGATAAAAATTCATATATAATTTTAAGTAAATGGGAGCCATTTGAATATCAAAAATTAATATATATATATATATATATATTAATTATATCTATAAAAATAATTAAATTCATCAACCCCACCACAACCATGTTTCTTCTTCCCAGGCCAACCACCATCACCACCGTGGGTCTCCACCGCAGAACACCAACTCCTCTGTCTTCCTTTGTCTGGATAAAATACGAGCAAATCGATTGATTGATACCGGAGTATTGACTGTGGAATATGATGAGGATGGGGTACGGTTGGGGAAGTTAATGCGAGGGCGTGATGGTCTTGAACGGAAGTTCTTGGGTGGTTGCCGATGAGATAGAGAGGGTGGAGGGGTGCTTTAGGGTTGAAAGATGTGAAAATAGTTTATGGTGATAATAAAGATTTAGGTTTAAAACGATCGTTGGTACCGGAGAAGATGAAGTTGGTAGCAGGTCCAGTTTAGATTAATTAATTTGAATATTTTGGGTTTATTTGTAATTTATTTTCTCTAAAAACAAAAGGAGTAATTTAGTCATTTCCAATAAGTTAATGGTTAAATTACCTTTTTTACCCTCGCATGCTACAACTTAACTGAGAAAATGGATGGTCGTTAATCCAAAGGACAAAAGGCGAAACACTTTGTCGTCTAAAGGACAAATAGTGAAAGTAAACTTTTTAAAGGACCCAATCCGTAAATTGAATATGCTTAAAGGACAAAAATTGTCAATATTTAACTTGCATAAAATTTGTATTTGGTAGAATTTGTATGGAATCTAGTGGGCTTAAAAGGGAATTTTGGGCTAGGTAGTGACAGAAACTGGACCTTGATTTCTAAGCTAGTAGGGATGAAAATAAGTAGACATCGACTCTGAATAGCTTGAGCCTTAAAGTGAAAGTCTTCTTGTTTCTAGGACAACTTTTGACACAACATTTTCTTCTAATTCTATAACTTAATTTTAATCAATTAACGTTTGTTCCAAAATCAGTTTTAACTCTCTTTAACTTCCTCATACCAGGGCTGTTCAAGAAGCTCGAGGCTTGAAGCTCGGGCTCGTGGCTCGCTTGATAAAAGCTCGACATGTTTCACACACTACATTTTAATCACCATTAAAGGAAAAGTCAATGCTGACATAAATTTTTCAAATTTGATAAATGTTAGAAGCGTTAATAGGCCTGGAGGTAGCATGTCGAAAGTGTTCGTCGTCTTTTCTTAAATTTTAATAGTTTTGGGAAAATAGTCAATTAGCCAAATCCCGAATCTTTTTATTATTTCCAAAAATGTGATTGAAAATAAATTCAAAACCTAAATCACGTTTAAAATTCCAACTTTCATTTGTTTGACATTTTCAATTCAAAACTTTGAACCCGTAACAAATTTGATGATAAATCTACTTGTATTCTCAAACTTTTAAAATTACTCATATTACCCCTTTTTGGCTTGTAACAAATTTTGAGCCAAACGTAGTTAACTTGTACCACACAATCTATTTACCAACTTTTGACATGTAACAATCAAATTTAAGTTTCACAAAGAACCTGAAACAATCATTGATAAAAAGAAGCAAGAAACTTACCAGGATAAACTTTATTATATATGAAAGTGAATGGTATATATTATTACATTTTAACATATATATAGTTTAGTAAATTAACTGAAAAAATAAATGGATAAATTAAAGCATATATTTATAATTTATAAAAAATATTTATTTTTATAAAAATGTATAGCATATATGTAATAAAATAGAGTTAAAAGAAAAGTGAATAATTTAATCATGTTATAGATATAATATAAATGGAGTGTAAAAGAAAAGTGAATAATTATTGATTTATGACATAATTATTAGTTTGTAGGGAAAAAAGTTATAAGGTTTAATCACAAACTGACACGTGTAAATAGTCATTTTACTTTATTAGAATATGTAGAAAGATGTTGAAAAGTGCTTTTGTTTATAGATAACATGGAACAAACAAAAACGAAATATCTAGACTTCCACAAATACTTAAATCGTATATCTTTTTCGTGATGGAGTTTATCAAGAATTATTTACGCGTCAAAATGAGTATATTTTTCTCATGCTTTTACTGGCATGCTATGTCAAGAAAAATGTTTTCGCATATGTTGAAAGTGAAATAATTTCCACATATGCTATATCAAGAAAAAAATACGTTCTCTCATCATGTAGAATCATTTCTTTTTAAGGCGTTTTGAGGATTGTTAACCTGACAACTATTATACTATATATAAATAGAAACCCTTAGCTACAGTAAAAGGGGTTGTGACAGCCACTAACTTTCTTTTTTTTTTATTATTTTTGAAATCTGTTTGAAAATTTATTGATTTGAAACTAGGAGAGATAACAAAATGGAAGCTAGTGGGGGTGGTTTTGTTGTGTTGTTGCAAAGTTTAGGTCGTGAGTTTAAGCCTCTTTGAGGCCCCCCTCCTTTATTTTATTTTGTTTTTGTTTTTGTTTGTCCTTATTTGAAAGTAATAAAAATAACAAAAAAGGAAGTTGCTTTTGTGGTATTTTGTTGTTGCAACTTGCAAGTCCCAAGTTCGAGCCTTTTTTAGGCAAATTTTTTGTTGTTTTCCACATATGCTATATCAAGAAAAAAATACATTCTCTCATCATGTAGATTTTTGTATTTATATATTTCATACTTAATCAAGAAATGAAAATGTAAGATGGTGTTTCGGTTTTTAATTTGTTTTAAATACGTTAGTTTGACGAATTATTTTTTTGGTTTAGTTTTGATACCGTAAAGAACGTTGCCGATACCAACCGAATTCGCGTCAACTTATGAAAACGACGCCGAGTGTAACCAACACAGAACTGGCCAACGCGCTGGGTAACAACCTAATTTTGATTAATCATATAAGTTTCGTTGGTCGTTAAAAAAGAAGACATGTTCCTTTTTTATTTTTATTTTTTTATACTTCAAAAAAGATCACATGATCGACAATATTGAGTGGCACCCACAAATTATCAATCAAAAACCCAAATTCACATCCCCTTATTGTTCATCATACGTATATATTTTTCAGAAAAAATAAAAAGCATATGTATGAAATGTCTTAAAAAGATAATGCAATTTAGCGAAGAGATGGTTATTAAATTTGAAGAACCAACTAATCTACAAACTTTTGACGCACTTTGCTGTCATAGTTGGATCAAATAGGCGACTTTTGTTGTACCATCTCTTGTAGATTTTCCCATAATTTTGGGTCGTTATAATCCTTGATAACGAGCGATGCCCTGGCATCTAGTAGCATTTGTTCAGGGTTTCTAGTAGCCATACCAACAGCCGCCATCCCGGCTCCATTAGCTGCTTTAATTCCCTAAACAGAATCCTAGGCAACACACAAAAAGTTGCACATGAAAACACATGGCAATTGGCATACGTATTGAAACAATTGGTTATTTTAACAGATGATTGAGTTGAGTTCATACCTCAAACACAAATGTGTGATTTGGGGAAAATTTAAGTGCATTTAGAGCCTTAAGGTACGGATCAGGAAAAGGTTTTGGCCTTGCACATTCTTCAACTAAAACTATCACTTCAAAGAAATCTTGCAGTTTAAGCATTGAAATCAGCAACTCAGCATTTGATTTTGGAGCGTTTGTAACCGCAGCCCGTTTCAGGCCAAGATCTTCTACCCATTTGCATACATCGTTTAAGCCGCTTATAGGTTCCAATTGTTCGGCTGCCAATCTGTTTGTTTTTAGACAAGAATTAAAACGTTACATTTTAAGGTCAAAATGACTTGAATAACAGTACAATAAAGATTATAACTTTAAAAGGCATCATGTTTTACCTCAACGGGACAGCAAATCAGGTCTGAATGTGTTAAGCGGGCCAGACACGATTGACAGAAGTATTAAACACCAACACGCATGATTAATTAAATGTTTCATTTCCTCAAACACAAACATGGGCCCTTTTAACACGATTAATATTAAAATTTTTAACACGAGTTACTCAGAACTTTATGTCAAAGAACATATCTTTTTTTAGTTTTTATAGATTTTATCTTTGAAGGGCAAACTTACTAGCTTTTACTTAAATAATGATACAAACTACTAGGGGTGCAGACGAGCAGAGACGCACGTGAGCTACTCGTGATCAAATAAATAAAAAAAACTCGAAATGAGCCGAGCCCGAGCGTCAAATAAAAGCTCGTTTAGTTATCGAGCCAAAGCTCAAGCCTCGTATGGGAAGATCGTTTAGGTTTGTCGAGCCTTAACGGGCCTAGCGTAGTTTTGAGTTTTAACTTTTTTGAACTTCTATGTATTTATTTCACACTGCAGAGCCGAGCTTTAGGCTCGTTAAGGTTTTCTCAATAACACAAATAATTAAAAATAATAACAAACAAGCTGCGCACAAGCCGGGCTTGAGCTTGAAACATGAGTAATGAACCGAGCTCGAGCTTGAGCTCTCGTAAGTCAAAGCAAGCTGAGCTCAAGCCCAGTCGAGCTCGTACCCCTACAAATTACCTTCTAAACAAAGCTTCCTTGTCAACCATGAACTTCATGGCCTTTTCAAACTCCCGGTTGGGAAGAAGAACATTACAAAGCTCTTCGTTATGCTTGCCGCTATCGTTATTTATGAAGAATTCCTCATCGATAGGTGATCCATCATTAAAGCCTATCTATAAAAATCAAAAATGAAAATCAATGCTCTCTAAGTATGTTTTAGCAAGATTTAAAATGACAAACGGAGATCAAAACGGTTGAATAAAGTACCTCCTGGAGCATATCACGGAAGGCGTAGTAATGAAGAGGATCGGAGTCACAGAGAGTTCCATCAATGTCGAAAAGGATTGCTTCAAGAGGAGCAATGGAAGATAATGAAGCATTGCTGCATTAATAAGTTAACTAATTGAAATGCGCCTAACCGACATTTAAACATGCGTAACTGGTGCCGAAACCAGAAGCAAAGCTGAATGTGGTTTTGAGCGTAAAATAGAAATAGGATTATTGGGGAAGAGATGAATATAAGGAGCGAGCGTTGACATTTGTGTTGCTCAATGAGTGTTACTCTGTCTTTCACCAGACATTTTGGTGCTCTGTTCTGTCGACTGTTTTCTTGCCATAGGATTTGGGTGGAGGAAACATAACATAAAACATAGCTCCTGACACTGACAGGAAGCGATTGCAGCCAACCATGTTACTTTGGATTATACAAGGGTAGGATTAATGTAAGAAAACTAATAATTTTATGAGAAGCATAAGAATAGATTTATCTCAGTAACAGTCGGACAAGCAGGAAATGTTAGGGTGAACCAGAAAAGTTTGGGTAGAGCCGGATCTAAGCGTTGGTAGGTAAGCGTCCTGTAATAAGAGGAGTAGTTATAAACCCTGTAGACCAGAAATTCACGAGATGGTTGCAAAAAAATGTAGGATGAAATGAAATGTCTAAACAAAAGAAGGTATGTTAAGATAAGTTGGGCAAGATGTGAACCAGGAGCTACTATAAGTCAACATAATAATGTATTTTCACAATCTTCTACTTTGTGGAATTAAATTATTTTATTCTCCTAACTACAAAAAAAAATTATTATAAAATGATTGCTTTAGGAAGTCTTTATACTTTTTAGACCTATAAAATGTGAAAACAAGATAATACTATTGTTTTGATTTACGGTGAGTATATCTTTTCACTCCACACAGGCAACGTGTTGGATCCTAAAGGCCCCCTGGCTAAATGTTGGGTTTATTTTTTCAAGTCACGGAATATAATGATAATGTAATTTATATGTTTTATACTAGCTTTTATCCTCCACATCATGGGGTTGTTTCATATTTTTCGTTTCTAATATTTATATATTTTTTGAATTTTAATTTTATTTATTTTAAGGAAGTGAATAATATACTTAGGGATGAAAGGGCTCATAAATAAATGACATGTTATAACCCGTTTAAAAGTTATTTGGGTTTGGTGAGACCCATGACCCGCTTATTTTATTTTTACTATAAAGTTGTTTCTTAATTATAAATATCTTTTTTATTAAAAAGAATAGGATATTAATTTTTAGTGTATCCCTATTTTATAGGATTTTCAAATCAAATATTTGGTAAGATTAATTTTTAATGCAATGAGATGTTATAACCTGTTCAAGGGGTATCTGGGTTTAATGAGATAGAGGGGGTGGAGAGCAGCCGGCAGTCTATAAGGTCCAGACCATCAAAGGATGGATTGGTCTGGTTTTTGTCGGGTCGGGCATTTGTATCCTGGTCATTATAATAGCCCAGAAGTCTATAAGTGTCCAGTTTATGATTTTAATACAGATCATCAATATTTGATAATTAAAAACAATACCAACCAATCTTTGACCACCGTTGACTTTCACACCATATAATCTATGCATAACATTTCCAGAAGCCCAATCCAAAATGTGACAACCTACAATAGGAAGAAGAACAATTGTTAATCTTCCAGAATTTGAAATTCAGTACCCCCAAAAAAGAATATAGAGCAAAACAGCTTCAAGAATGAACAGATCGGTTTTTTGTTTTCGATAGCCTATTGCTGCAGTTTAAATATTTATTTAAGTTCAGTCTCGAGTTTCTTGGTTGGTCTCTGGTTCAGACATAACCAACCCAAAACCGACTACAACATGTATATTTAAAATCGAGGCCCAAACTGGTTGGTTTCTTGGGCCGAACCGAATGTTGTTATGCCATAACAGGCTAACAAGAACCATAACACCATAAACATTATAAAGTTAAAAGCACCATGTTTCACCTTTGAACCCATATGTATTTGAGCAACTTAACAGCAATACATCACCAGTTTATCACATCAATCCAAGAACGGATAAACATCATCCATTAGCAGTTGACAAGTCATCAGTTAAGCAAAATCTGATCTGAATACACCAGCAGCACAAGTAATAAACATGTTACACATTCGGTTCTTATTAAAAAATATTTTAAACTTGTGCCCTGCACCAGTTAAAATAAGAACATGTTCAATATTTGTTGACTTTCTAAGTCAAAATTATGTGTATTATTAAATAATTTATGCACCAGATTTATGTGTATTCATTATATTTTTTATGTTCTCAGGTAAATATTCGTATACAATAAAGTTACACATAATTAATAATATCAGTTTCAAATATAAAAAACAAGAGTAAGAGAGCTAAATGGTGGAAGGGTATTTTGGTCATATGGAATGTAATTAATAACACCGAGGAACTAGTACACAAAGAAAATACAAATTGAATATAAAGAAACAAACATAAACGAAAACGATAGAGAATTGAAATCATATGATGGAACAAATCTATCAACGGCTTATTGTTAAACTCTTAACGAACTTATTTTCCAAAGTTGCAACTTCACCCCCTTTAAGTTCTTCAAAATGTACATCTTTATTATTAACTTCGTTAAACAAGATGTTTAACATGGATTTAGCATAAGCATCATATTTAACAGCATGCTTGCTTAACATAACGAATATAAAACGTGTCGAAGCACGAAATGAATCTGACCTGATCCATGACGATGTTTCCACGGATTTTGAGATGAACGAACCACGTCTTGATCTTCTCCTCCGGCTGCTCGTGATCTGCAATGACTTTTTGGGGGTGTGGAGGTGACCGCTAAGAAATCTCCAGGATCTCTTGTTCACAGACACAAAAATATGGTGGTGGCTCTTATTGAGAATGACCCCCCTGAATAAGGATGTGGAGACCTCCTTATATAGGGAGCCTCATGGCCACCATCATGGTACCCTAATGGGCCTAGCCCAGTTAGGGTTACCTCCACAAAACCCCCTCAGCCCAATAACATTGTATTAGTCCATATAATAAAATAAGCCAAACATAATAAATTTAGGGTCGTAAAACCAGGTTTAGTACCATACCCCTACAAGCCCCCCAAGTCCAGCGTTGCTCCTGGGCGCGCAAGCGTTTAGGTGGAGCGCTGGACTTTATGAGGTGTGTTAGGGCGTGAGGCGGTTTTTCCCTTTTCTTCGGCCTTATCTTTATTGTCTTTGAGTTTTTGGGAGGCTTTCTTCATGATGGTGACGTGTTGTGGTTTTTATGATAATGATGGTGCACTAGCATGAATAAGATATAGCACGCATCATAACAATAGTGGCGCGGGGCCTGACAAAAGATAGAGTGCGCGTCTCGATAATAATGTAACATAACTTACGCGCGAGGCAGCTTACGAGCTATAAAAATAATAAAGCTTGCGCGCGAGGCGACTTACGAGCTATGAGAATAATAAAGCTTGCGCGCGAGGCGACTTACGAGCTATGAGACTAAAAAAGCCTGCGCACGAGGCGACTTACGAGCTGAGAATAATAAAGCCTGCGCGCGAGGCGACTTACGGGTCTGAGAATAATAAAGCCAGCGCGCGAGGCGACTTACGGGTCTGAGAATAATAAAGCCTGCGCGCGAGGCTACTTACGGGCTGTAAAAATAATGAAGCCTGCGCGCGAGGCGACTTATGGATCTATGAGAATAATGAAGCCTGCGCGCGTGGCGTCTTACGAGCTATAAGAATAATAAAAGCTTGCGCGCGAGGCGTCTTACGAGCTATAAGAATAATAAAAGCTTGCGCGCGAGGCGTCTTACGAGCTATAAGAATAATGAAGCCTGCGCGCGTGGCGTCTTACGAGCTATAAGAATAATAAAAGCTTGCACGCGAGGCGTCTTACGAGCTATAAGAATAATAAAAGCTTGCGCGCGAGGCGTCTTACGAGCTATAAGAATAATAAAAGCTTGCGCGCGAGGCGTCTTACGAGCTATAAGAATAATGAAGCCTGCGCGCGTGGCGTCTTACGAGCTATAAGAATAATAAAAGCTTGCGCGCGACCAATGGGTTTATGAGGATTCCCAACCTTTAAGTTTGGCGCGTGGCCTATGGGTTTATGAGGATTCCCAACCTTTTAAGTTTGGCGCGTGGCCTATGGGATATTATGAGGATTCCCAACCTTTAAGTATGGCGCGTAGCCATATGGGATATTATGAGGATTCCCAACCTTTAAGTATGGCGCGTAGCCATATGAGATATTATGAGGATTCCCAACCTTTAAGTATAGCGCGTAGCCATATGGGATATTATGAGGATTCCCAACCTTTAAGTATGGCGCGTAGCCATATGGGATATTATGAGGATTCCCAACCTTTAAGTATGGCGCGTAGCCATATGGGATATTATGAGGATTCCCAACCTTTAAGTATGGCGCGTAGCCATGTAGGATATTATGAGGGCGCGTAGCCATATGGGTACAATCATGGTTGTTCTTATCCTGATTTGGATTAGACTGTTCCTCATTTGTTGTGTCGCTTTCGCGCGGCCTGCGCAAGGTCTTCTTTATTCTCACGCGCAGATGTGGTGCGTGAGCGTGCATGATGCGTGAGCATCTGATATGCATGAGCATACGTGAAGCCCAATAACATAAGTGATGCGTGAGCATGTGATATGCGTGAGCATACGTGATGCGTGAGCATATGTGGTATGCGTGAGCATATGTGGTACGCGTGAGCATGCGTGATGCGTGAGCATCTGATATGCATGAGCATACGTGAAGCCCAATAACATATGTGATGCGTGAGCATATGAGATGCGTGAGCATGTGATATGCGTGAGCTGTGGCGTAGAGTAATCGCCGGGAGCGCGCATGCAACCCGCTGTGGCGTAGAGTGATCGCCGGGGGCGCGCATGCGACCCGCTGTGGCGTAGAGTGATCGCCGGGGGCGCGCATGCGACCCGCTGTGGCGTAGAGTGATCGCCGGGAGCGCGCATGCGACCCGCTGTGGCGTAGAGTGATCGCCGGGAGCGCGTATGCGACCCGCTGTGGCGTAGAGTGATCGCCGGGGGCGCGCATGCGACCCGCTATGGCGTAGAGTGATCGCCGGGAGCGCGTATGCGACCCGCTGTGGCGGAGAGTAATCGCCTGGAGCGCGCATGCGACCCGCTGTGGCGCGCATGATCCAAAGATTTTGAATATCCACATCAGGTAGGTTTTATGTAAAACCAACAGATCTGATAGGGTTTATAGATCTATGAATATGAAATGTGACTGTTGCTCAAACGAACCCAGATCTGAAAAAATCATAACTAGATTTGGTAGATTTCACTTAGAAAAAACACAGATCTAAGGGTTTCCCCCAAAAGTTTGGTGGTATTTCTTCCTGTGTATTTCCAGATCTGGAAGTATTTTTAGATCTACGGATTTTTGGATTTCCATAGAACATATCTGAAAGAAGAGACCGTAGACCTGAGATATTGATGAACAGATCGGAGGGCCGAGACGAGAAGCAATTGTGGTTCATTGCCGTCCCACGGATGGCGCCAATGTCGAAGCACGAAATGAATCTGACCTGATCCATGACGATGTTTCCACGGATTTTGAGATGAACGAACCACGTCTTGATCTTCTCCTCCGGCTGCTCGTGATCTGCAATGACTTTTTGGGGGTGTGGAGGTGACCGCTAAGAAATCTCCAGGATCTCTTGTTCACAGACACAAAAATATGGTGGTGGCTCTTATTGAGAATGACCCCCCTGAATAAGGATGTGGAGACCTCCTTATATAGGGAGCCTCATGGCCACCATCATGGTACCCTAATGGGCCTAGCCCAGTTAGGGTTACCTCCACAAAACCCCCTCAGCCCAATAACATTGTATTAGTCCATATAATAAAATAAGCCAAACATAATAAATTTAGGGTCGTAAAACCAGGTTTAGTACCATACCCCTACAAAACGTATTTAACGCCCTAGTTCGGTAAAAAGTCACATGACTAATGATTAAAAATTCTTTGTCCAAATCTAAATTTTAATTTCTATTGGCCAGAGTTGACTTCTTTTTGTCAATTTTGACCAATAAGTCAAAAGTTGGTTAAATGGGCTATGCTTGAGAAATGAGGTGTCATGGGTTTATCGAAATGGTAAAACGAGAAAGGGGAATTAGATAAGCCCGGATAAAAGTGACTCCTAACTAGAACACTTAATGATATTTATAGTTCCAATTGTCCATAAACCACTGTTTATTTATAGCCACGAGTTTAAAGTTTATTTTTAAGGTCAAATGACTTAAATAATTTCAAAGTGACCCCTAACTAGAACACTTAATGATATTTATAGCCAAGGTATCAGGTATGACCGAACCGAATCGAAACCAAGAAAGGCAGTAAAATTGGCTGCCGGTTGGTTCAGGATCGAGACCAATAATTAGCTGCACATTACCGGGTTGATATAATGTCTAGGCGAGTCAGTTTTTGTATGAAATTAAACATGCTAATCATTTGTTTGCGGATAAATTACCTATAGTTACGTGTGATGTTACCTATACAGTCATAATGATGCTGAATTGCAGATAACAGTGCAAGTAAGTGCAATTTTACAAATTGATTTGATCATATTAGGGCACTGCTTATTGCTGCAGAGCTAATGTGAAAGTTCTTATGCTTCACCTTGCAGGCAAAGAATAATTTTACTATTGCATATTCAGAAATATTACTGTGAACATTTTAGAAATAAATATAATTGAAGCAATAATGTAAGTTTTATCATATGTTTTTTGAGTCTTGAAAGTGGAGGTGGAAAGTATGAAGATGAAAAAGAAACTGGCAAAGTTTGAGTTTTTAGTCAAGTTTGACTTTTGAGTCAAAGTTGGCTCTTTTATGGTCAAACCTGAATTTTTAAAATTTTTGACTATTTATTTAATCATGCTAGACTTTTTAAATCAAATTTGACCAATTTCGAATCAGCTTTGACATTTGTATTTTTCATTACCATTCTAGCCCGGAAATAGAGGTGGCAGCACCATGCTCTTAGGCCTGCTATTTACTTGGTACAAGATACTGCAGCTGGGAAAAGTTTGAAATTCATGTTTTGGTTGAATTTTTCTTTTTACTAAAAGTAACTGAGTAGCACTAATCCTCATATTCACCAAAGTGAAGCCTTTGCATTAATGGAAGACGAAGTATCTAAAAGATCATGGTAGTTCAGAACCCTTTGAAAGGTTTTTGACAAAAGGGGTATTTTGGTCATTATGGAACAAATGGAAAAGAGAAGAAAACTGGTCAAAACTGGCACTCCTATTTGGTTTGACTCTTTTGGTGTCAACTTTGACTTATGGAGGAACTATGAAAGTCAACGGAATGTGTATATCAAGATTTGGAAATCTATTTGTCAAGAAATTGTTATGACCATAAAGGGCATTCTAGTCTTTCTGGAAAAAAATGAAGTTGCGAATTCTTTGTGCAAATCTGAAATTTTAATCAAACTCGAATTTCTATTGGCCAGAGTTGACTTTTGGAGAAGGTGGACTTTTTTGGTCACTTTTGACCAGTAAGTCAAAAGTTGGTTGAACAATAGCTGGAAGTCTGGAACTGTATCTTGATGGTGAATAGTATCGTTAACTGGGCTATGCATGGGTTTATCAAAATGGTAAAACGGAAAGGGGAATTAGATCAGCCCGGATACGGACCCAATTGATCAGGAATCGTGGGTTGAATGAAGCTCGAAGGAAATATAGTGAGCCCTAATTAAAGATCGTTTTTAGTCAAAGTCAATCAAACTTGCAATGTTTGACTAATGAAAGTCAACTAATTCTAATGTAAACATTATTATACATTAAGTTGTCTGCTCAAACGAAAAAGAAAACATAGTGCTTCGTCCATCTATACAAAACGTGTATCAACTTACAAGAAATAAAGCACCCTAGCCCTGACAGAAATAAGTGACATGTTAAATAAAAAAATTAAACATAATTTTATTCATATTAATTAGCTAACACAAGAAGTCTGTAACTTAGTAGACTAGTGGAAGTGCCCGCGCGTTGCAGCAGAGAACCTAAGATTCGATCGGTATGGTTCGATTAGTTATGGTACCGGAATTTGCTATAGCAAAATTCATATTCATTATAGTTTACGAAACAAGAAATAAGAAATTTATATTACAGCATTATTACATCATTATCAAAATTGGGGATTATTTAGCTGGTTGATGTACAACTACAAGTCAATGATATACAATTATGTATTGGCTGATTGGCATGTTAATTGGTCATATGCTTGTTTACTTGGTTGATGCATTGCCTATTTTTTCTTCTCATACTTTGTATACTTTTTTTTATCTATCATGCAATGTGATATTGTTTTATAAAGATATCTACCTTCTGAAAATTGAAACAAACTCTCTCAATGATTCTATGTCATCTAGTTAAGTATACTAAAGGTTATATGTTATACCAATAAGTGTCTAGTTTTATTGGTTTTAAGGCCATAAGCTGGTGTTCCATAACATATACATACAACATGAGCCGACAATGTTGTCATCCACCAAATTCCTCTATATTGTCTTATGTTGTGTTCCTGAGTATCATTTAGGGAAAGAAAAGAAACGAAAAGGTAGGAAATAAGATTGGTTGTGTTCCCAAGTTTCATTTAAGGATGGAAAGGGAAGGAAATAGGAAAATGTGTGTTTCCGAGTTTCATTAGAGGAAAGAAAGGGTAGGAATTGAAAGGAAAAGTAAGGGTAAAATGGAAGGTTTTATTTGGATGGAAAGAAAGTTAGTGAAGAAAAGGAAAGGAAATGAAAAGAAAGAGAAAGGAAATGATTCTTTTCCTTTTCTTTCTTTCGTTTAATTATCTCGGACTTTTCTTAAATTTCTCTCATGAGTCGATTAATGTTGCCATTCTATCTTCTAACTTACCTTTTAAGCTATAATTGCATACTCTCATCATGTAGAATCATTTCTTTTTAAGGTGTTTTGGGGATTGCCAACCTAGCAGCTATTTTGATTTATCATATAAGTTTTGTTGGTCGTTAAAAAAAAGATCTGTTCCTTTTTTTATTTTTTTACTCTTAAAGAAAGATCACGTGATCGACAATATTGAGTGGCACCCACAAATTATCAATCAAAAACCCAAATTCAGATCCTCTTATTGTTCTTAATCACATGCATATATTTTTCAGAAAATGAAATGTTTTAAAAAATACTGCAATTTAGTGAAAGAGATGGTTATTAAATTTGAAGAACCAACTAATCTACAAACTTTTGACACGCTTTGTTGTCATAGTTGGATCAAATAGGCGACTTTTGCTGTACCATCTCTTGAAGATTTTCCCATAATTTAGGGTCGTTATAATCCTTGATAACGAGCGATGCCCCTGCATCTAGTAGCATTTGTTCAGGGTTTCTAGTAGCCATACCAACAGCTGCCATCCCGGCTCCATTGGCTGCTTTAATTCCTGAAACAGAATCCTAAGTAACACACAAAAAGTTGCACATGAAACACACGGCATACGTATTGAACAGTTGGGCTATTTTAAGAGATGATCGAGTTGAGTTCATACCTCAAATACAAATGTGTGATTTGGGGAAACTTTAAGTGCATTTAGAGCCTTGAGGTGTGGATCAGGAAAAGGTTTTGGTCTTGCACATTCTTCAGCTAAAACTATCACTTCAAAGAAATCTTCTAGTTTAAGCATTGAAATCCGCAACTCAGCATTTGATTTGGAGCGTTTGTAACCGCAGCCCGTTTCAGGCCAAGATTTTCTACCCATTTGCATACGTCATTTAAGCCGCTTATAGGTTCCAATTGTTCAGCTGCCAATCTGTTTGTTTATAGACGAGAGTTAAAAGTTACATTTCAAGGTCAAAATGACTTGAATAACTTCAAATTGACACCTAATTTGAATATTTATGGAGAAAGAACAATACCATAATTATTATGACTTTAAAAGTCTGCTTTACCTCAGATGGCTTGCAAAACAGGTCTAAGCGTGTTAAACGGGTCAGACACGACACGATTAACTAAATGTGTCGTTTCCTAAAACACAAACACCGGAACTTTTATGAATATGTAACACGACCCGTTTAACACGATTAATATAACCTGGTCAATATCACGGCACGACACATTTAACTCATCAAAAGACACGTCTTTTTAGTGTTTCTAGATTTGACCTTTTAAGGGAGAACTTACGAGTTTTTGCTTATATAATGATACAAATTACCTTCTAAACAAAGCTTTTTAGTCATATGCCTGATCCATATGGATTCTAAATTTAGAAAGTAATGTTTGACCTCAAAAGTCAAAGCACGTGATAAACTAGTGCACTTGACATGATGATACAAATTACCTTCTAAACAAAGCTTCCTTGTCAACCATGAACTTCGTGGCCTTTTCAAAATCCCATCAGGGAGAAGAACATTACAAACTCTTCGTTATGCTTGCCACTAATATTATTTATGAAAAAATCTTCATCGATAGGTGACCCATCAATAAATCCTATCTATAAAAACAAAAACCAAATGCTCTATAAGTATGTTTTAGTAAGATTCAAAACGATAAAACAGAGATCAAACGGTTAAATAAAGTACCTCTTGGAGCATATCACGGAAGGCATAGTAATGGAGAGGATCCGAGTCACAAAGAGTTCCATCAATGTCGAAAAGGACTGCTTCAAGAGGAGCAATGGAAGATAATGAAGCATCGCTGCATCAGTAAAGTTGACTTGAAGATCAAATGGACTGATTTCAAACTTTGAATTATATGAATATTTGTATTCTTTGATAACTGACGGCTGAACACGCGTAACCGATGCCAAAACCAGTCGCGGACCTACACCTTTGGTGTAGGTGTCGGCCGACCCCTGTGAAATTTTTGTTTAAAAGGTATATATATATGTTAAAAATCCTTATCGACCCTATGAAATTTTGACATCCGACCCCTATAAATTTTTTTTCTGGGTCTGCCACCGGCCAAAACCAGAAGCAAAGCATAAATGTACAGTAGTTTCATAAACTAAATTTTAAACCAACCCATTTTCAACCGAAACCCATCTTGACCTTACCTCTTTCGACCCGAATCAAAGTAACCCTTTTTTTGAATCGACCCGTGCCGGCATGTGACCCGTTTGCCCGTCTTAAATAAATAACAAAGCCTTATTAAAACAATTATATTATATTATATATACCTACCAGTTTTGGGTAAGAGCTTGATGAAATCGTTGTGGAGAACGATGGGAAATGTAGTTTTGTGCGTAAAATTGGATTATTGGGAAAGAGGTGAAGAGAAGTAGTGAGCGCTGACATATTATGTTATGTTGAGCGTTACTATTACTATTTCTTTCACCAGACTTTTGGAGCTCTGTTTTGTCGACTGTTGTCCTGCCATAGGATTTGGGTGGAGGAAACATAATATAACTAGAGTAATTATTAATATTTTATAACTTTTGAACTAAAATTATTATATCACTGTTTTATTTTTTTTAAAACTGTAATTACTATAGTTATATGTTTAGTATGTTAATTTTATTTATATGGGATCTCACTCTTATATAAAAATCATATTAAAGTGATGTCCCACAAATTAAGCTTGGAGTTTTACTCACATGTGATGGTTAAGGTTTTTTGTTTCTGTTTTTTTAAAATTAAATTATATAAATATTTTATTTTTGTTATTACAAGTATCTCTGTTGTTATGATTATTACCTTTGGAGCACTTTATGTATTAGTAAAGACTGAAGCGGGGACCAAGGGTAATGCTTGACAACAACTATTTGACAATTAATACAAGAGGTGATGGGATGGACGGGTTGGAAACGTGTAATTGTTCACATTGAAATGGGTTTGAAACAATAATCTATATCTTTTGAACAACGCAATATAGGACATACATTTTTTCTGATGTTTGATTTGTTTCTAAACATCATAAAACCTTTTCCAATCAAACTCCTTTGAGATAAGACGTAAGCTAATAAATCGACACTTTCAATATTTCTTTGTGTGTTTATTTTTAGAGAAAATTACTGTTTGAGTCCCTGTGGTTTTAAGGCGAAGGCACAATGAGTTCCAAAAAATTTTTTGAACTAGTTGAGTCCCCGTGGTTTCAGAAACGAACTATTTGAGTCCCTGCCATTACTTAACTTTCAGGGTAAAACTTTCATTTTACTGAAACCATAGGGACTCAAATTGTCTGTTTCTGAAACCCCGGGGACTCAAATTGTTCGTTTCTGAAACCACGGGGACTCAACCAGTTCAAAAAAATTTTCAGGACTCATTGTGTCTCCGTCCTAAAACCACAGGGGCGTAAACAGTAATTTTCTCTTATTTTTTATGTTAAAAGGATAGACTCAACATTCAAAAGCACATCTCATAGAAACAAGATGAGTAGTTAGCGAAATGGCTTTAGGCCTTTTTGTCCTTTTAAGTTCAGCCTACGCCCTACAGTGAGACCAAAATAATCAAACATGTTATAATAAGCCCATTAGAAGAATCCTTGGACCCAAACTAACCAAACGTGTTTTAATAATAAACGTTCATATGGCCCATCAAACTTTGATAATTGCATTTGTTTTGCCTAGATACAAATTAGATCTTTGAAGTGACCATAGATGAAGATGTTTTTAAGATATATTCAATTTAGGAATGATTTATTGAAATAATAAACATTTTTGAATTCATAAATAATCCAAATAAAAGTACCATTTTCCCCTTAAGCGGGAGTGTTGCTGATACATTTGCTATAAGTGGAATTATATTTGGTACTTTTTGTTCGTGTTTTTTTTTCTATAAGATACATCACTTAATCTGAAATTATTATTATATAAACCATACTATTGAATAAAATTTAAAGATTATGGACCCTGTTTGATGGCAATTTTATTCTTGGCTCTTGATTCTTGATGTTTTAAAAATGTGATTTAAATTTTTTTTTTATGATTTTACACTTTGGGCCAAAACAGTCGGTAAATATATAGTTGCTGTTATAAAATTATATTTTGAAATTTTTTCATAAAGTTTGATTTCTTTAATATTAATGAATTACCCTTGAAAAGTTATATTAAATATTAACAATGTGGTTCATAAACTTTCTTAGTTTAATACAGCTAAAGGTATTATTGATCCAGGCATCCGGTATATATATATTTTTTATCATATGTTATATAAACTTTCTATAAGAGATCTTATTCGAGATTATAAAATAAAAATATTAATATAATAATTAGTATGATTATAAGTTTTTTTTTATTTAAAACTTAAAAGTATAGGTTTTTTAGTTAATGAGTCATACTCTACCCTATCAAAAAACTATAAAAGACTGTAACGTCTCTAGAATGGAATTTGATACCAACACGCACTCATTCTTTTGTAGATTTAATTAGTTGTCTATTCGGTATAAAAGGAACGTGGCCGTGAGAGGGCTCGGATGTTAGTTTGTTGTAATTTAACTTTTATAAATATTCGTCACTAAATAAATAAATGAATAAATAGATTTCAATCTCTCTATTTCGACTCTCAATCCCACAAAATTGAGTTTTTCATGAGACTTGAACTCTCACTATTTGAAAAGATAGAAGATGTTATTTAAGGTCATGATACAACTAGACCAAAGATAAAAGGTGATAAAGGTGTTCTATTTTTATTTCTATTTTATAAAATAAAACATTTACCTTGAATAATTAAAAAATAAAATTATTTCATCTTGAACTTTTCTTTAGATTTGGCATAAACGAATCTGGATACACTTAAACTCGAGAGTGGTTTAAAACCTTAAATATTAATGAAAAATGAAAAGGTTATAGAGCTAAGCTAGATCATCTAATTTTAGTAGCCCTTATTAGTTGCCAATGAGCTGGCGGTAGAAAGTGGCAATCACATTGTATATGGATGATGACCAAGCAGTATGGTTAAATATTAAGGGTTACATGTTCATGTATTGACAGTTGACCTTTGGTCTAACTTTGAAGTCTTGATGGACTCACTTATGGAATCAGAACTCAGATGTGCTAACGGTTGGCAATTAAAAGCAACTTAACAGTATTACATCAGTAGTTGATCTGTGAATAGTTTAGAAAAATCAGATCAGAATACACATGTGAGCTAATTTAAAGCATCATGAGATTAGCAACATCATAAGCACAAGAAACATGATGACTGTCAGAATACACATTCAGATCCGATTACATTAAAATTTAAAAACCCGCTCCCTGCACTAGTAATAAAATAAAGATAACTTTGATTAATTAGTAGAGTACTTGTATGCAAGGTGTTAATTTCAATTCATGATGACTGTTAAAGTCTTGTTAAAAATGTATAAATAATACTCAAATCAATATTTTCTATCATCTAATGTTGTGTGTTTATTTTGTGAGGTTTCTACTTCCGATTTGGGCTTTTTGTTAGCTGCGGGCTTTATTTTGGGTTTTTGGACAAGGGGCTTGGAACTGAAGTCTGGCTCATAGCCCATTTGTTCTCTGGTTATTATTTCTTTCCGTTTGTTTTGTGGATAAGGTTATCAAGAGTGACGTTAAATTTTCATCTCTGGTGATCTCTCTCAAAAAAAAACAAGCTACACGCCGAATATCATTGTTAGATCTAGGGTGGGTTTCTCCGTGTTCTTTGAGTTTGTTATTGTTCTTGATAAGTTTGTTCAGAAGATTGTTGACTGTATTTGTGGTTTGATTTGAATACAAGTGGTGCTCAGATTTCTGACAAGTCTAAATTCTGTTAACTAATGTTTACAGTAGCTTTATTTGTACTCATCATATATTTTACTTTCTCATGTAGTTATCCGTTTACAATAAAGTTATCTATACTCATATCAGTTTCAAATATAAATATGAAGCACAAAGTAAGGAAACTAAAAGTTAGCTGAGAGAAGGATCACCTACTAAAAATCTTACCTAAAAATGGAACGGAATTATCTCAAAAACAACACAGCCGCAATCAAATGTCACTAATTATGTTGCTATGGGAAATCTAGGTGTTTTGTGCATACCATTGGGTGGGAAACCCTCATTTTTAAATATTTTCTTGACAGCCTTTTCGTGTTTTTTGAGTCTCGAAACTGTAGGTGGAAAGTATGAAGATGAAAAAGAAACTGGCCAATTTTGAGTTTTTAATTAAGTTCGAATTTTTAGTCAAAGTTGACGGTCAAACCTGAATTTTTAAAATCTTTGACTATTTTCAAAGTAGCTGAGTAACACTAATCCTCATAATGAAGCCATTGCATTAATGGAAGACAAAGTATCTAAAAGATCATGAGGTGATTTTTGACGGCTTAGTTGCAGTTCTCCAATTTCTTGAATTGCGTTGGAGCAAAAGCTATTCGGTGGAGTTCCAAACTTCTATTGGCTTTATCTTGTATTATAGGATGGCTTATGGTAAGTACAGAAGCCTTTAAAAGATTTTAAACAAAAAGGGTAGTTTGGTCGCTATGGAACAGATGGAAAAAGAGAAGAAAACTTGTCAAAACTGGCACTCCTATTTGGTTTGACTTTTTTGGTGTCAACTTTGACTTATGGAGGAACTACGAAAGTAAACGGAATGTGTATATCAAGATTTGGAAATCTATTGGTCAAAAAATTGTTATGACCATAAAGGGTATTCTGGTTTTTCTGAAAAAAAATGAAGTGGCGAATTCTTTGTGCAAATCTGAAATTTCAATCAAATTTGAATTTCTATTGGCCAGAGTTGACTTTTCGGAGCATGTGGACTTTTTTGGTCAATTTTGAACAATAGCTGGAACTGTTTCTTGATGGCGAATAGTATTATTAATTGGGCTATGCTTGAGAAATGGGGTGTCATGGGTTCATCGAAATGGTAAAACGAGAAAGGGGAATTAGATCAGCCGGGATAAGGGCCCAATTGATCAGTAATCGTGGTTGAATGAAGCTCAAAGGAAATATAGCGAGACCTAGTTAAAGATCGTTTGTAATAAAAACAATTGAGCTTGGTTTAGTCAAATGTTGAAGGGCAAACATTTCTGGGCTATTAATCAAAAAACAAAATTATAGAGCCAGTGGAAAAGAAAGATTGGGCCTAATGGAAATTAAATAAAATGGATATGCATTTGTACTCGGTTATGTGCGCCAAGAATAAGCAATTTTGTAACATAGTGCCTGTAATTACAAGTCTAAGTGGGCCGAGAATAAGCAATATTGTAGTAAACTATTACATATTGGGAAAATCCTCAAAATAGCCCATCTACAAAATGAGATTCCAACTTTATCCCATAAATTTAATATTTCCAAAAATGGCACTCTCTAACTCATCTTTGACCATGTATTAGGAAATCTAACGCGTCTTTGACGACATTGACGACATGTTAGCATAACACATCGTCAAAGACGCGTTGGATTTTCTAACACATGGTTAAAGACGCTACCATGTCGTTAAAGACACGTTAGATTTCCCAACACATGGTTAAAGATGAGTTAGGCATCCAAACACGTAGTCAAAGATATGTTAGCATCAAACGCGTAGTCGAAGATATGTTAGCTTTTTTGTTTGTTTTTTTAATATTATATTTTTATAACTAGTTTTACTTATATTTGTTTTTCTTTTATAACTTTTAATATATAAATTTTATATTATTTCGAATATACCGACGAGAAATGTTTACTTTTATCTACGGACCGACATAAATTTTATTTAAAACGAGCGGGGTCAAATTTTATTGAATATTTCGATATTGATTTGGCACGGCTCGATTTTTAGTTAGTTTATGTCGGTCAGTAGGTAAAAGTAAGCATGTCTCATCGGTATATTCGAAATAATATAAAACTTTTATATATTAAAAGTTATAAAAGAAAAACAAATATAAGTTAAACTAGTTATAAAAATATAATATTAAAAACAAACAAACAAAAAGCTAACATATCTTTGACTATGCGTTTGATGCTAACATATCTTTGACTACGTGTTTAGAAG